>NC_056741.1:1678655408-1678827908 GCF_019279795.1 Protopterus annectens
CTATTAGATATCTCCGACACAAAAAAGAGATACTTCAAACTATTGCAGATGGAGCAGCCCTCACCATCTGCAGTCCCACCTTTACTTCCAGGATGCTTTTTCTGCTGCCTCACAGAGCCCAGAATCACAGCCTCCTGCTTTTAAGAGACCAGCCAGAGCCTACAAAGTGTCTGCCAAGAAGCAGTACATTTTAGAAAAAACCTCCAGCAGATCTTACAGTCATTGCAGTGTCACCTGATAAGCCTTCTAGGCAAATACCTTCCTCTTCCCAGTTTCCAACAGATAAAGATAGTAATTTTATGGACAGATTAGGGAAGAAAGTATATACTTCTTCCACCTTGGCCATTAGGGCTATTAATTATCAGATCCATATGGCCAAGTTTGCTTTAGATTCACTGACCAAGACCTCTACTCTTCTGTCAGAGGTTCCAGAATCTCCTGTTAAGGCTCAGTTAAGTACCCTTCTGTCCACGGTCTCTCAAGTGACCAGCCACTCCATTGAGTACAGCTTTAATGCTGTAGAAGCTTCTTCTAAGTCTGCTGCTCCTGGCTCTGTGATAAGGAGGTTTTCATAGTTGAGACTTCAGCCCTTGCCTTTGGATGTCCAGGCTAAGTTGTTGGATGCACCCTTGGACAACAAAGCCCTCTTTGGAGCTGCCTCTGCAGAGCTACTTAAGTCTCTGCAGGAAAAAGGTAAAAACTTACAATATTTAAAGCATTTACTAGTCTCACCTGTTCCCAGTTTTCATAGAAATTACCCCCAAAGACCTAGCTTTGTCAAGAGGCAGTCCTCTCATCCCACTACAACTCCATCCAGGGATGGTGGCATACCAGAAAACAATCTGACCTCAGGTCTTCAAACACCTCCACTCCATCATCCTTTTGGAGGTAGCCAGACCAAGACAGAGTTCCTCCACTGTGACTCTCTTCCCTTAACCAGATCCACCCCCCACCCCATGTCTAACCCTCTCCCTAGCCTCCTGGCAGAAAATCACCTCAGACAAGTGGGTGCTTACAATCATCGAGAGGGGATACTTTATGACTTGGTGGGCAACTCCACCATTCCAAGGAATACCTCAACCCCCTCACAATCAGCTGCCACTATTTCCCTCTATCCTGAGCCAGCTTCTATCTTGGAGAATTATAGAAAAAGTACCAGAGGATCAGTTAGTTAAGAGATTTTATTCAAGGATTTTTTTGATCCCAAGAAAAGATAGCATTTGAACACCCATCCTCGACCTATCCCACCTCAATCTCTTCCTCAAAGTGCCCACTTTTAAATGCTCAGAGTGCAGCACTTCCTTCCCCTCATACCTCAGCAAGCATTCATGGCCTTCCTGGATCTGAAGGATGCTTACATACATATCCCCATCTTCCCACCTTACAGAAAATATTTATGTTTCAGTGGGTTCATAATATTTTCATTCTCTGCCTTACCCTTTGGCCTCTCCACAGTGCCAAGTGTATTCACAAAATGCCTAGCCCCAGCCATTGCAGACTGCAGGGCATACACATTTATCCCTACTTGGACGATCTTCTTATTCTGCACCAGGATCCGCTAACCCTATCCCAACACTTGGACATGGTTTGCAAGTTTCTACAGAGTCTAGGCTACACAGTGAATTGCTTAAAGTCTCAAATGACTCCTTCCCAAGACCTTGTCTTCCTGGGGTGCAGAATAAGGACAGACTTAATGTCAGTCTTTGTCCCTCCCCAGAAAGTAGAATCTCTTTCTCTGTTCTTTCACTCCCTGCTACCTCTAACTACCATCTCAGCCAGGGAATTTATCAGGATACTAGGGTACATGGCCTCCTTGATTCCCATGATCCCTCTAGCCAGGATACACATGAGGAAGTTTCAGTGGGTCTTGAGAAACTCTTGGAGCCAACACTCTCTTCCCTTGGAAACAAACATCCTCTTCTTCCCTGTTTAAAAAGGGAACTCTTCTGGTGGATTGGCACCATTACCTTCAATCAAGGGGTACCCTTGCAGATTCCCCCACCCAAACAGCATCTATACACATACGTGACAGATTTAGGTTGGGGAGCCATCCTATACCATCCCAACAACCAGCACAAGTCCAGGGATAGTGGATCATTCAAGAAAGGAAGGACCACATCAACCTAAAAGAGCTAAAGGCCTTATCATTGGCTATGCAGGCCTTTCAAGACATCCTTCTGCCAGACACCCTGAAGGTCATCACAGACAACATGACAGTCCTGTAGTACATAAGCAAGGAGGAACAAAGTCTTACCCCCTCTGCAGTCTGGCTATACAGATATAGTCCATGGCAGCAACAATTTAAATTCACTTGCAGACAGTTTACATTCCAGCAGAAGAAAATGGGATGGCAGATACCCTGTGCAGAAACTTAATACCCTCCCATGAATGGACGCTTCACAGGGAGGTATTTAAGGATCTGATTCACAGGTGGGGTATTCCTCAGGCAGATCTGTTTGCCTCCTACCAGAACAAACAGATGCCCCTCTTCTGCACAAGGCTCTCCCATCCACAAGCATAGAGGGTGGATGCCTTCTCTTTTTCATGGGAGGGAATGTTCCTTTATGCCTTCCCTCCATTTCCTCTGATTCACAAAGTCCACCTGAAAATACAGAAGGGCAAACCAAACATCCTGCTGGTGACTCCCTTTGGCCAAGACAGCATTGGTTTCCCCTACTCTATCTTTTAGCCCAGGGCAATTACCACAGGTTACCTCAGATCCCTTATTCACCCACACCTACTCAGTCTCAAACTGACACTGTGGATGATAGGGTTCTGATCCCCTTTAGGCATCTGTACTCAGAGGATGTACTCAATGTCCTGCAGGAGGCCAGGAAACCAAGTACAAGGAGAAATTACTATTTAAACTAGAAAAGATTCTCCCACTGGTTCTTCAAGAGAAAACAGGACCCATTTCTAGTTTCTGTTCCACTGGTCCTTTTCCTGCCTGTGTGAGTTACTACATTCGGGCCTGACCAACTCATCAGTAAAAGTACACCTTTTTGCTATTTCTGCTTGCCTTCCCTTGACTCCACTTCTAGCTTTCAGGTTGGAAGTCAATCTGTTTTTGAAAGGGGTCCTTCACATAAGACCTCCTCGTAAGCCTATTCCTTTTCCTTGGGACCTTAACTTTGTGCTGGAAATGCTTACATTGGCTCCTTTTGAGCCAGCCCATTTAATCCTCCCTTAAATTGTGTGCATGGAAAACAGTTGTGCTACTGGTCCTTACTTCTGCCAGGAGGGTCTCTGAGATCCAAGCCATTATGGCTTCTCCTCCCTATCTTATTTTTCATAAAGATAGGGTTTGTCTCAGAACTAACCCTTCATTCAGGCCAAAAGTAGTTAATGAAATTTCCTTAAACCAGAAGATTAAAATACCTGTCTTTTACCCTCAGCCAAAGAACTCCTCCGAAAGGGCTTTGCATTGTCTGGATGTTCATAGGCAACTGAGGTTTTACTTAGATAAGACAAAACCTGTCAGACAGTCCGACCACTTTTTTGTCTCCTTCCATCCTAGAACCCTTGGCAAGGCAGTGTCTAAACCCACAACTGCCTCTTGGATTTCTAAGGCGATAGCCTTTTGCTATTCCTTTCATGGAAAGTAACATGAGTTCACCTGTCAAGGCCCATTCCACCAGAGCAGCTTCCTCCTCAGCAGTCTTTTTCAAGGGCATTGATTACGCTTCTATCCTAGAGGCGGCAACTTGATCTTCTGTACATACCTTTACCCAGCATTACAAATTGGATCTGATCTCCAGGGCTAGAGCAAGGTTTGTTGGGTCAATCTTGCAGGACCTCATTGACTGTGCCCCCCTACCTACCTCCCATGCAACTTCCTAGAGAGCTCTGGTACTCTCCCTAAGGTTATGAATACTGCAACATGTGACTAGAAGGACATAGAATAGTTGTGTAAGAACTTACCATAACCACAGATGTCATTCTCTTCCATGTTGCAGTATTCAATCCCACCCACCTCCCCCTTTTTTCTTGGGCATACTTATAGCACTGCTTTGGTGTGCCTGGGGAAATTAAGCTTGGCTTCTTTCCTCCTGGGGTCACTCTCTCTCTCTATGCTGCAGCCAGTTTCTGAGTTGGGTACTTGCAGACATCACAGATATAGGCAACGTCAGTTTATGGTCCCTGCATGCAATGTCGCATGTACCCCGGCTTCTAAAACTTTGGTATACTGGCCGGATGTCTGGTGCTGCAGGATGCAACTCCCTAAGGTTATGAATGCTACAACATGGAAGAGAAGGACATCTATGGTTATGGTAAGTTCTTGCACAACTATTCTTTCTTTACCAAATTTTTCCATTAAGAATTTATGAAAATGTGATGGGCAGTTGTACAAGTTTTCCTATATACCTTTTTAAACTTTATTTGTGGGTATGAATTTCTTTTGATATGCATTTTAACAGTTTGCTGTAAAGCTGTTATGACTTTTTATTATGCTGTACATTGTTATTCATTATTTGAGGTTTAACTGCTGGACTGCTCAAGAGTGCAAGAGCACTCAGAGTAAAAACTGAGTGTGATGCTATTCAATGCTAGAAGTCTAAATCTCAAAATGCACTCACTAGAGGCACTCCTTAAAATTTATTTTAATTTTATTTTACATTTGTTGACCGGGCTAGTCCAACTGGATATATGTCCATTTTCAGTAGAGGCCCGGGGAGAAAAGCTCCAATGGATTATTACAGGTTTATACAGCAATAGGCAATACAAGATTAAAATTTAAAAACAAAGTTAGACAATATATGTAATGTATAACTATGATAGGAGCAAAACAAAAGAGAAATAATAAAATGCCATAAAACAAAGAAATATATATTTTTTTTTACAATAGTCATACAGTATATATGAGATAACATTTCTCTACATAGATATTATGTAAAGGAAAGTTATAAAGGGTATAGGGAGAAGAGAATGAGGGTAATAAGGTATAAGAAAAGAGAGAGGAAGAGGGAAAGTTAATCTGGGTTGGTACAGGGGCAAAGCCATTGATTATTGAGAGGCATTTTCAGTTGTCTTTTAAAAAGTGAAAGTGTGGACAAAGATGTGATATCAGAGGGTAGTCTGTTCCACATTTCTCCAACAGAGTTGGCAAAGAGGCAGTCCCCTGCAGAGTTATTAGGTTTGGGAGTATAAATCAGTAGTTTTTTTGAGGAGCGTAGGTGTTTCATGTTATTATAAGGTGTAATAAGGTTAGAGAGTGTTGGTATTTTAGTTGGTTGGTATAGAAGTCTGTGAGCTATTAAGAGCTGTTGAAGTATTAATTTGTCGGGAAATTCAAGCCAACCTAGTTGTCTTAGGTTCAGGCAGTGGTGAGTTCTAAACTGGGATCCTGTTGCGAATCTAGCAATGTTATAGTAAGATGTAGCAAGTTTCTTAAGGTTGCTTTTGGAGAGATTAGTATAAATGGGGGAAGCATATAGAAGAGTAGAGATAAGGTGAGATCTGGCCAAAGGTGGTTCTTGTATTATTATGTTTAACCCTTATACTAACCTGGTGAAAGAAATTTTGAAAAGACATTGGGAACTGTTAAACACTTCTGATAATATTACAACCTGTCTGGGGAATAATCCCATATGTGTATGTAAGACTTCGTTCAATTTGAAAAAGTTATTAGAAGCTAGTTCCAACATCAAGCTTACTAAGAACAGGAGTGGAACAAAAAGATGTGGTTCCTGTAACCAGTGTAACAACATTAATGAGAGCAGCTGTGTTAAACTAGACAATTTATTGAATACCCGGTGCTGGTGTATAAAAGGGAACTGTAATAGTCAAAGGGTAGTGTATCTTGCTACCTGCACACTCTGCCCTGCCTACTATGTAGGCAAGACAGAAAGGAGACTAAAAACAAGGGTCTATGAACATTTATACAGAATAAAGAAAAAAGATGTTAAAAACGCACTCAGTAGACATGTTTTGGATAAGGGTGAGGACCATACATTTACATTCACCATAATAGATCAAGTAGAATTGTCTGCATATGGAGGTAATTGGAAGACCTACTTGTCATACAAAGAAAGTGAGTGGCAAATCTTTTGTGATGCAACAACTCCCCCCGGTCTTAATGATAGTATAAGTATTAAGCCTTTTTTACTTTTGGACCGGAGATGACAGAAAGTCATTTCTGTGTACATATATAACAAATTTTCTACACAACAAATTTCTTAAACATTTTCAACTAGGGAATATCACTTATACTTTTTACAATATCATACTTACTTATGCCTTGTCATATTTCTTGATAAGGACTTAATGTACATTACCAGTCCCTAAGGGATTTTTAGAAAATTATCAAGTTACTTATTTTTTAGAAAATTAGTATGTTTCTCAAGCATCATTAGTACTCTTTGCACATATACACTTTGTATTAGTGACTATTGGACATCTGTATTTATCTGATTTTTTACGTATTTTTTAAGTTTTGTGATTAACAAATTTTCATATGTTTCTTTAAATTCTTAATTTTTAAATAAGTTTTTGGCGCCTAATTAACTTTATAAGGGCTGTTTCATTTGGCAACCTTGGTTCTGAAGAAGTCTGATTCATTCAGATGAAAGCGCTAAACCTGACATCTACTTGATTTTTTCTGGAGTGTATATCTTGTGGTAATAAACCTGTGTTGAACTGATTACTTGTGTTATAGATGGGGCTTGTCCACAAAAGAACTTGACTAAACTGATCATTTGGGCAGAGGAGAATAATATACAAATAAATACATCAAAAACTAAGTATATGAAATTTGAAAGACAAATTGAAAGGTGAATGTTTAATAGAGCACACAGTGATTGAAACTGTAGATTCATATAACGATCTGTGTACATGGGTATGTCCAGCTTTGAGTTATTATAACCATAACCAATTGTTTAATAGTAGTTCTAGAATTGTATAAAAAGATTTATAAAGTCTAGGAAATCAGAAATGATAACGTCATTGTTTGTTTATTACATTAGATCCCAAACTTAAGTATGGAATAACAATATGGAAACCTTATAAGAAAACAAGCAAGAGTAAACTGGAAAGAGTACAGAGTAAAGAGTACAGAGGAAATATACCAAGAGCATCCATGGATATGAGAATTTAAGTTATTATAAAGTTTAAAATATCTGAACTTGTACAGTGTCGCTTATAGATATCTAAGAGGAGAACAAAAACGGAGTCACCTTTGCAACACACCACGTGGTGTATTAAGTACTGAGTGCATTCATCACTTTAGTTTGTGTGTGTTCTTATATTTAAGATGAGATCTTATTCAGGTATATAGGACATTTAGAGACAACTACCTCTGGGAATGTTTGGGGTTATCAGAATTAATAGAGTTGTCATTCAACCTATGTAGAAGATTATATAGGAATGAGAGGTGTACGAATTGGTTCTGTGATTACATTAATGCAAGCACTAGTTTATATATTTGTAAGAAGTACCCGGACACTTTTTTATGGGAAAAGCTGTTTTGGTGTATTGACAGGCTAGAAGGGTATTAATGCCCATGCTTGCAATATTTGTATGCATGTATGTATTACCCTGTACTGCCAACAGTTGTGAATGCCGCCTTTGTTCTTGAACACTGGCACTAGTATGCTTATCCTCCACTCATCTGGGATACACATTTCTCTCCATACTGCTATGAATAACCTCAAGAGCAATTTCTCCCCTAACTCACCCAACATTTTGATCTTATCTGCTGTGGCTTCATCTGAGCCTGATGCTTTCCCAGGCTTAATTTTCCTTAGAGCTGTTTTTACTTCTTCTGTGGTGACTTCTCCTCTTCTTTCATGGTAGAATGTGTCTGTGAGAGTATAGCTTCTGTGGCATTTTATCTTTCAGAAGCTCCTTCCATCTGCCTTTGATGTTCTCCGGATTGGTGAACAGGTTGTTGCTGGCATCCCTTATGAAAGATGTTGGATTACCTTCTTTATCTTTTTGTCTTTTCCTTGCCCTTGCAACTGGATACAGTTTCTTTGTGCCATCCCTCTGATGTCTTGTTCTTTGATATTGCACCTTCTCTCTCAGTCTCTTAGTATATCAGTACCATTATTCCTTTCTAGCTTGGTCTGTCTTTTCAGTCTTCCACTTTTTCCTGCACTCCTTCTTTCTTTTGATGAGTTCCTGAATTTCCGTATTCCACCACTATAGGTGTCATAGGTTCATAGGAGATTACTCGACTAATAACTCAAGAGCCTTTACAAACCAACCAATATAACCCAATTTTACCCAGTAAATGGCTCCTAGGGACAGGATGATGGCAAGGGTTTGTGCCTATGCTTTTAGTATTTTTCAGATTTTACAGATTGCCCCTGTCAGTAAGGGATATAGGTGTCACACTAGGTGTGAATTTGTGATTCCCCCTCCATTTTTTCAAACTGGTCTTGAAGAGGGCCAGGGAAGGACTCTGGTTTTCATGAATAGAAGTTCTATTCTAAAGAAGGGGCAATCTGTGAGACACATATCCGTCTCTCCAGCATGTGCTATTTGAATCATTGACTAAGCCTGGTTCCCTAGAACAAGTGACCTTAGTACTGTTTGTCTTGCAGATATGTAGCAGCTCCATCAGGGCTGGATTTGTGAGTTCCTTGTAGGTCAGGTATAGGTCACCCCTTAACAGTCAATAGGAGACAGAGTAAAGAGAAAGGGCTTTCAGTCTGTCTGCATTGGACATGTTGTTAACACCCTGTATTTTCTTAGAGTGGAACCCTTGAGGTTGCTCCAGCTGTTGTAAGTGTCAAGTGAAGTGCATTCCAAATGGCACACTGTGCTCAATTAATGGTCTAATGAAGGCTGTATACAGTGGCACTGTAAACTCTCTGGTTCTGGATGCTATATACCTGTGCTTATAAGTTGTGCCACATAGAAGAATTTCCTCTCCACTGTGGACACATGAAGATCAAAGTTCAGGCTACTACCTGTATCTATCTTTGTACCTACATCCCTCACCTCTAAGACTACTTTTAGGGGTGTGTTGCTAATGTAATTAGTAAGGCTGTTTGATTTCCAAAAGGGTACAGTAATGCATTTCTTTGCATTTAGCTTCAGGCTGTGGTTCTGACACCAATCATTTGCCTCAGTTAGACCATCCTGAAATATATCTACACCAGTGGGATTCATTGATTGCCCCTAGCTTGAAAATGTCTGGAAACCTTGTCATCCAGAGGCCTTACACATCCACCTTGGCATCCAGTAAGTATATTCTGAACAGGACTGGTCCCAGCACTGAGCCATGTGGCACACCACTAATAACTGGCCTCTTGTTGGAACTGGATTCACCCACTTTCCTATCCATGAACCAACTGGCTAGCCAGCTGGTGATGTAGGAATTTATTAAGAAAATGATAGAATAATTTATTAATAATGGATATCTATTAAGGGATGTTAATATGACCTATAAACAGGTTGTACAAGGTAGAAGTAGTTTATACAAACCAGTTTTTGGCTCTTTAACCACATTACAAACAGAGCAGACATACCAGCAAGGAGAACAGACAGTGCATGTTGAAATTAATAGGACAAAAGATAGTAGTGTCTTAAGATTCATTACTACCTATAATGCCAATACATATGATGTCTGTAAGATTATTGAAAAAAACTGGATTATATTAATGGCCCAACCAGATTTGAAAGATCTGTTAGGTCCGACACCAAAGTATGCGTTCAGAAATGGTCGGACACTTAAACAGATGCTATGTTACAAAGACTTTCAAAGTGAAATATCACCTGTACGAACGAAGATGAATACATCTAAATGTTATAATTGTGTCTGTTGCCCTGACATATATGACACTAATAGTAGCTTTCAGCATCCTACAACAGGTGAACGGTTTGACTTTTTTTGTGGAGCAGACTGTAATTCTACTAGATTAGTTTACCTTGCTACCTGCACCCTATGTAGTGCATTTTACCTAGGGAAAACAGCTAGGAAGCTGAAGGATAGGATAATAGAACATAGATCTGAAATAAAAAGAAAGCTTGAGACAAATGGGCTATACAGGCATCTGCATGATTTTCAGACACATGCATTTAAGTTTAGGTGTATATCTATTCTGCAGTTGGGCATTAGAGGGGGTGATATTGATAATCTTTTGTTGCTAAAAGAGTATGAGTGGATAGTGCGACTACAGGCTGATAAGTATCCAGGCCTTAATGGGACAGTCAGTTTAAAACCAGTTTTGACCAAGAGGCAGAGAGAAAATTTATAGTATTAAGTGTATAGTATTTCTAAATGTGTAGATGTAATTATTTGTCTATATGTATATATGTAACAGTTTTTTGTACTTTTTTATACTTATGTATTATGCTTTTAACAAGTAACTGCATGAAAATTAATTTTATTAGATGTTTTTAAATTGAATTTGCATATTTAATTATAGTGGTCCTTTGAATGGCTGGCTTGATCATGTGATTATAATGGTCCTCTATTTAAATGTGTTAATGTGTTGTGATTTTGTATGCTGATGAAGGGTGTAAACCTGAAAGCTTCATTAAAAGTTTCTTGTTTGTGACTATCGTGTGCTGTGGATGTAGGAATTTATGCCAAGTTTTATGAGTTTACTTATAATTCTGAGTGGGGAGTTATGTCAGATGCCTTAGCCAGGTTGAGATAGGTGGCACATACTATTTTGTTCTCATCCATGGCCTTAGTGGGTTTCTCAAAGAAGTCCACCAGATTTAATAAGCATGACTTGCCATTTACAAAGCCAAACTGGACAGGTCCAGTGTTTAGTGTTTTCATTTGTCACTGATTTTCAAATCCATATTGATTATTTCCATGGCCTTACAAATAAGACTAGTCAAGCTTATGGATCTGTAATTTCCTGGGTCAGTTGACAGATACAGAGGGATGACAGGAGTTGTTTTCCACTCTTTATTGGGAGAAAGGTGGCTGTTGTTCAATAGGGATAGGTTCTGGTTTAAGCTGTTTAAGAGACAACATGGTATATTGTCAGGCACCATTGAAGCCATGTTTTTAGCTTTAAAGATCACAGTGGTTACCTTTTTCTTGGTGATAATTGGTGGTGGAGTGGTGCCGAATATTTCTTGGGGAAGAACTGATAGGGAAGTAAAATTTGAGCTGAATTTATTAGTCAGCAGATTTGATGACTCTTCTGGCTGAGTATAGGTGATACCATCTATAACTAACTCTGCACATTGCTGAGTGTTGCCCTTAAGATTGTGAACTTAACTGAAAAATGCCTTACAGTTATCCTTCACTTTGAAGGCTATTTTTATCTCAAAGTCTGTTTCCAGAGCCTTGACTAGTTTCTGTTTCACTTGTTTACACCAATGAGGGACTTAATGCTCTGTTGTGCACATTCCCTCTTACTTCTCAACAGGAGTCTTCCTTTTGTTGTACAACCTATTAAGACCAGGGGTCCACCAGGGTGGCTTGTTTTTGCGATTTAATATGGACTTATTTTGGTTTGGAAGTGCCATTTCTATGGAGTTGTTTATGTGGTCATACAGTGCTTTTTTGTACTCCTCTACATAGGCTTCCATGTTTTCTAGATTTGAGGGAGCTTGGAATCTATGCCATCACTTAATAAGAGGTACTTTGCCGTAGAAAAATTCTTAAAAGTTTTTGGAGTTCGGTGGGGGTCTAGTTTTACCTTACGTTCCAGAGAAACTGCTTTGTGATCTGATCTTACCAGTGAAGACATCACACATGGGTGGGGGAGTAGCTCTCTCCTATATTTGTGAGTACCAAATCTAGGATGTTTGTTCCCTTGGTGGGAGTGCAAACCAGCTGCTCCAGGTTATTTGAATTCACAAGGTTGAGAAATTTTCGGGTCTGTATGTAGTGGTGCTAGTGTACCTTATGTTCATACCTGTCTCTACCACATATCTGCTCTGTAGTCCTCTCACATGTTGTTTTGAGGTGCTGCCATTCTTCTTCATCTCTACCTGTTTCCTCCTCTTCTTGAGGAGCTAGAGCCCTGAGTAATTCCTTTACCTGTTGCACTTTCTTTCCAGTCAGCTTCCATGTCTTCAGTCTGGTCTCTGTTGACCTTAGAGCCTTCTCTGACCACTGCTTGCAGCTGATTGTGAAAATGAGTGCCACTAATTCTGATGAAAGACCTCACTGTATTCTGGAGCCCCCTCCCTCACCACACTTCCCACATCATTTTTAGTCTGTCCTCCTATTGAGTAGTAGATTCTGGATACCAAGCGGCGGGTAATCAAGGTTAAACTATTCAGGCTACCTAAAGTCCACTCTTCATTTTTTCCCTTAGAACAGCTCTTCTTAAACTCTACTTGTAATCTAACCAGCCTATTCTCTTTCTGAAAAGGTTAGCTCTACTTGATTTCAAAGTAGTCTATTCTCTATCTGGAAAGCTTAGCACTTGCTCCTAAAGTACTTTTTACTCAGATATAGCACTTTTTTTATACATAGTACCCCACCAGCCTAAAACCCCTTTTTCGATCACCCACATCCCTCAAAGTCTTTTTCGAACCCAATTACACAAGAAAGTTTTTTTTTTTCCTTCTAGCATGTCAAGGGGTCAGTTGCTGGCGTCCTCTCCTGCTCAGCTGGTGAACCTGGGAATATTGAGGCAATGTTACAATTGCCTCATGTACACAGACAACCCTCTCCTTCTCCCACAAAACACAAATACATGCGAGAGATGCAACTATCTAACCAAACTGGAGTCTGAGCTCTCTCAACATAGGACTGGCAAGACCAGACAGGAGGAGAAGGTAACCTCACACACCACAAACCCAGTCTCACATAGTACTATCAAAACTTCAAATCATACACATAAACACGCAAAGACATACTCGGAGGCTCTGATCAAAAATCTACCAAAACAGCAGAGGCCACCAAAGCAGACACCCAAACAACTGCCACCTCATGACACAACACATGCAACACATAGATCACAAAGTCAGTGTGCCAAACAGTCACAGCCCTTAAGGCCAAACACAATGCCAGACACACTCATCATAGGTGACTCCATAGTCAGACACACTGATGCCCCACTCACCAGATTGAGTAAGGAGAAGGTCACAGTAAGCTGCCTGTCGGGCACTAGAATCCGCCACATAACGCAAGCACTCAGGTCACTCAACAGCAAGTACAAATATGACTCAGTCATTGTCCATGCTGGTGTGAATGACCTGAGACGTACCTCCCTGGACTACATGAAAAGAGACATAGAGGAGCTCTCTGATTATGTAACCCAGGCTGGTATGACCCTGACCCTGAGCAGTATCCTACCTTCACCAAGAATGATGCCACAATACAGAGACAAGATGATCAGCTTTAATAATTGGCTTAATTTCTGGTGTCATTCAAAGGGGATCCAATGTCTGTCTGCCTGGGATGACATGCTGGACAAGCCACGCTGCTTCGCAAGGGACAGCTTGCACCTGTCACCCCTGGGCTTCCGGATATTGGCAAAGGCTCTTGCCACCCCCATAGTGCCTTTTTTAGGCAAGGCTCAAATTCTAAACCTACCACCCTAGAACGCAAAAAAGAAAAAATACTAAGGGTAATGCTGCTCAATGCCAGAAGTCTCAGTCTCAAGATGCACGCACTCGAAGCCCTTCTCAGTATGGAGAACATCGATGTCTGTGCTGTGACTGAAACCTGGTTCAAGGCTCCTGAGAGCACCTCGGCACTATCAGGTTTTACCTCATATCATGCGTTCCGGCCCCAAAATCTGGACCACACCACAAAATGAGGGGGTTATCCATATTAATCAAGGATACCCACACCTCCAGGTTGGTGGCAACACACGAAGCATCGGAGACCATCCAGGTGCAATTAACCATAGGCAAAACTGCTCTGCAATTTGTAGCTTGTTACAGGCCACCCTCTCAATCTCAGGAAACTCACACAGCTTTCCTGAAGACACTGGAGGGTATAAATGTAACTCCAAACACCATCATATTAGGTTCAATCATATTGACTTCAACTACCCGAATATAGACTGGGATCATTACTCAAGCTCCAACACTCTAGCCCAAAGGTTCCTAGAGTTCATAAACTCTAATGCCATGGAACAGCTAGTCACCATCCCCACAAGAGGAGAAAACATACTAGATCTCATCATCACAAACATGGGGACAAAATGTTCAACACTGGAAGTATATCCCTCATTGGTGAGATCAGATCATAAACTAATCTCACTGGAAGTCCATATCCTGCCCCCACCCCAGATAAATAAGACCACAGTGAAGAACTTCTCAAAAGCCGACTTCACACTTCTTAAGACTGGTGTGGTATCCTTCAAGGCAGGAGCGGCCTTAGGTCAACTGGTGCCCTAGGCAAAAGGGCTCAACGGCGCCCCCCACCACACCTACTGGTGCCCCCATCCTGGTCTACCTACACTAGATAAATACTGGAAAAGTGCCCCTGCTAGAGCAGCGCCCTAGGCGGCCGCCTAGTTGGCCTATGCCTAAGGCCGGCTATGCTTCAAGGCCCCCGAGCCAGTGGAAACCACTACCCAAGCCACTGAATCACTTACAAATGCCTTCTACCAGCACCTCCAGGACTGCATGGATCAGGCAATCCCAAATAAAACAAAGACCCTTACCACCAAAGGCAAGCGCCCAGTCTGGTGGACCCCAGCCATAAACAAGCTCTACAATAAAAGGAGAAAGCTACTACAAGATAGAGCAAAATCCTTAAAAGGGAAGACACCCTTGATCATTATAAGTAAAAAACTACGATCACTCATAAAATCATCCAAAGCAAATTTTGAGAGAAAAGTCACCAAAGACACAAAAGACAATCATAAGGCCTTTTTTAGCTATGTTAGAAACCTGGGTGGAAACTCCCAGATATGCTCAGAATTAGTTCAAAATGATGCAAAAATCACTGAACCAACAGACATTGCCAACATACTGGCTGACAGGTTCAGTGCAAATTTCTCCCCCCCCTCCCCCCCAAAAGGAGAGATTTCTATCCCAGCGAAATGTAGCCTCCCAAACATCTCATATGTACAGGTAAAAACTGCTCTCTCCAAGGCGAAAAACACAGCATCTAAGGGACCAGATGGTGTCCCAGGCTGTCTGCTCCACGAACTCAATGAGGAATTAAACCCGCATTTAAGGCAGCTGTTTAATCTTAGCCTCACCTCAGGATACGTACCCAAGGAGTGGCGTACGACAACTGTGGTCCCACTTCACAAAGGGGGTGCTTCCACGGACCCTGGAAATTACCGCCCCATTAGCTTAACAAGCCTGGTCTGCAAAGCTATGGAGAGGATCATAATGGAACTCATAAATAAAGACATAAGGGACTTACAGACATTGGATCAAACCCAGCTTGGCTTTGTCAAGGGCAGATCATGCCTTTTAAATTTGGTTGACTTTTTCGAAACAGTCTCAAAGGCCATTGATGAGGGCAAGGCAGTCCACACAGCCTACCTGGACCTTGCAAAAGCTTTCAACACAATACCCCACTCGGGTATCATTGAAAAACTCACCAGCTTAAATGTAAACCCATACGTCACAAGATGGGTTGCAAACTGGCGCCATGTCAGACTCCAAGCCGGTCACAAGTGGTGTCCCACAGGGCTCAGTCCTGGGCCCCCTCTTGTTTGGCATCTACTTTTCAGAAAGTACAGGCAAACACAGGAGGATTATGGCTGACAAAGTTTGCAGATGACTGCAAACTGGGTGCCATAGTTGAAAACACATCAGACACAGATATCCTTCAGAAGGGTCTCATAGAAACGGATAACTGGTGCCAGAGCCATGGCCTAAAGTTAAATGCCAAAAAATGCATAGTCATACCCTTCGGGAAAAACAAGGTTACCCCTAGCTACCATATAGGTGGCAATCCACTAAGCACAGAAGAGGTTATCAGGGATCTGGGGACCCAGGTTGACAGTAACCTTTCCTTTGACACTCATGTTGCCAAAGTAGTTAGGAAGACCTTCTACATTGCCCACCTGATCATGAAGGGATTCACATCCAGATCAAGGGAGGTCATTGTTCCCCTGTACTCATCACTCATCAGACCAATGATTGAGTACAATGCCCCATTCTGAATGTATCTTACTAGACACCTGCAGCAATTGGAAAGACCCCAAAAATTCCTCACCAAAAGGATAATGGGTCTCAAAAATATGTCTTATGCTGCCCGACTGAAGGAACTCCAGCTCTATTCAGTCGCATACCATCTGCTCAGAGGTGACTTGTGCCTGACATACAAGGCCATGTCCAACCCGGAATTAATGGACATGCTCCACCTCAAAAAATCTAAATCCACCAGAACTACAAGATCAAGAGACCTAAACCTTAACACGGTTATAAATAGGATGTGCTGGAGGGACAGATTCATCACCCAGAGACACCCTATGCTGTGGAACAAAATCCCGGTACATGTGAGGCAGAGCACCTCGCTGGCTTTGTTCAAGAGAAATCTTGACCAATGGATGGGAGATCGCAGGTTTACCCTGGGGATTACCTCTGTGTCACTGCTGGACAGAGGCACGGCAAAATAATGGGCATAGTATCCTTCAACTTAAGGGGTGATGAAAGCCACAAATCTTTGGGCTAAGCTTATAAATGCCCTAGGGCAGATAGCGTAGTATGAACCTATGAACCTATAAGCCAAGTGCCATTGCTACACTGCCCAGCTAAAGTGAATGTCCAGCCTCGTTATCATCATGTCATCTACTTCCAAGATCAATGTTGTCAGTGAACCTATATTTGGTACAGCAATCCTTAGCTCATATTTGGCAGGTTAATTGGTTTTATGCCCAATGTTCACTCAACAGAACTATCCCAGGTAACCCAAATGGGGTACCTGGCCAATGGACAGCTAGTATCCTACTGACACAGAGCTGGGTCCTCAATCTGTTTATCATTAGCAAATACTCATGCACATTTTTTAGTAACATTAGTAAACATGACCGAATCACCTAGAGCCATATTTTACACCATCGAGTGTCTAGACTAGCATAGGGCACAGTCTGTAATCCATGTTCTCCAAACTTGAGGATACTGTGTACCACAGTGAATGCCCAAAGTAGTTGGTCTCTACAACATTTTACCCCTGTTGGGCAGTATCTGGAATAAGTGTTGCTGCTCACAACTCTGTTCTGGGGTGAGTATGAGATGGAAACACTCAGCATGTTTTTGGGAGGTGGAAGAAACCCCACAGAAACAAAAGATGAGCATGTAAATTCCATATAAGCATTAGTTAGAGTTCAAGATCGAATCTCATACATTGTGCATAAGAGGCAAAGGCCTTAACTGTTATGCCAACTGTGTTTCTAATAATTCTGTTATTGACCAAATATTGTTAATCTTACCAAGATCATCTTTTGCTGTGTTTGTATCCTTTCACCTACTTCTGTTGATAACTCTTTTGAAACTAACTTCATTTTGTTCAGTGCTGTCATCCTTAATTGATTAGTGCACCTTAATAACAAACTTAGCCAGTGCTCCTTGCTAAATCGACTCTCATAAAAACATCCATTCTTCTTATTCTCACCTAAACTCAGCTAACACATTTAATTCACTTCTTGATATCCTCACCAGTGTCATAGGTAAGGACCTTATGATCTCTCCTTTTCACAATTCTGCCAATGATTACTGCACTCTCTTTTAAAATTTCATCTTTCAATAACCCGGACTACCGCCAGTTATGTTTTGTCTGTCCCCTAATAAGGACTCTTTCCTTTTCTGTTTTCTAGAATTTGTTAGTCTAATGTTGATGACCCATCAGCTTTCACTAGACAAGTGCCTGAAAAGCCTAAACCAGTTTCTACCAGCCACTTTTGACCAATCTGGATTCTTCCTACTTGGCAAAATCCTTAAACAATATTCTGTACCAAACATATAAGCAAAATTGCCCCCTACTATCCAGCAAGCACCATGGTTTCTAGACAGGAGGAAGTACTTCAACAGTGTTGTGGTCTGTAACTGATGACATAGTAACAAACTTGGATAAATTGATCCTATCTGGAGCCATCTTCATTGACATGGCTGAGTATAGAAGCCACCCATTAGTTCACAGAATTCCTTCCTAACATAACTTTAACTATCAAAATCAGCTCCTCTCTATCCAATAAACACTGTGGTTATTCAAGGATCCTACAAGGGTCAATCATTTTTCTATTACCTTTCTCTATCTTCCTAAATAACCTACCTTGTGACTTACTCAAACTGCAATTAGTGGCAGATGACCCACATATTCAGATCTAACCTTAAATACCATGTCATTCAAATCCAAATACAAGCAGATGTACTCCTCAGTCTTAAAAAAACTGTGCAGTTTCACACACATGCAATAATACAGCAATAACAACAGAATTGAAACAATCTCCTCATTTACATACCATGGCATCTGGCTCAACCTATCCCTTAACTTGTGAATACAACCAAAAACTTAGATCCAATATCAACCACCTACTACTTCATGTATAAAAAAATATCCCAGTTCCTATTTCTTCCATCCAGAGCACCTTAACAAAGTTGTTCTCTTCATCCAACTAGAATGTGGCTTTCCTTTGTTCAGTATCACTTCCAACAAAAACAGAATTTTACAGACGTTATCAAATAAAATATGTTGATTCTGCATTAACTCACGTATGCATGAAAGTCATTGCCACCCACTATATGTAAAGCAGACTGGCTACCCATACAAGCCAGAGCTAGCCATCTTTTTGGATCCCTACTTTTCAAACTACTCCAACAGGGCACCCCATTTCCTCTAGCAGTGAAAATCATAATAGCCACATCAACCAACAATCTTAAAAGCTAGATTACAGGTGGCTCTGTACTTGAAACCCCTTCAACCTAGCTCCATAGTTAAGAACATAGCTTCTCTCTACTTGCTGCCAAGTTATGGTGATCTCTCCCACCCATTCTCACTAACATCACAACCTTCTACAAGTTCAGACCTGAAATGAAACTTTACTTGATAAAAGTAAAATGCAAATGTAATAATACAGGACATATAATATATATAAATATATATATATATATATATATATATATATATATATATGTATATGTATATATATATATATATATATATATATATATATATATATAGCTAGCAAACCCTTTCTAAATATACCTGCTGTAATCTACACCCTTTTCCCCAGTTCATCAATTCTAATCTTATTATAGCTATCTTCTGCGTGTGTGTGTGTGTGTGTGTGTGTGTGTGTGTGTGTATGTATACTTTCGCTTTATCTCACATTATCTTTTTGACATTTCTTGAACATGAATATGGTATATGCACAGAAGCATTTTTGTTTCTGAAGTTATATCAAAGATAAAAGAATATGTGAAGGAATTGCCAAATTTATCTACAAGAGATGTAATTGATTAGCTATCGGAAATTGGAAAACATCTAAGCTTAATATTTATGAAAATACTTCAAACCTATTTGGAAAAACATTAAGAATTATTATAGTCACTGGAATATATGGCATAGAAAGAGTACTAAAGGTTTATTATTGATTACTAAGGATGTGATTAATAGCATAAATAGACAACAAAGTAAATGGTAAACTGCTCTTACATGATATAGAAAAAGCTCAGGACTGCTTAAAACATGAAGCATTGTGGATATGACTGAGTCTTTTGGCTTTTCCCGGTTAGGGGTCGCCACAGCGGAACTCCGGTCCGCTAATGATTAGCAGTAGATTTTTACGTGACGAGTTGCCAGCCCTGACGCACAACCTTCAACTAAGGCATGCCCATTCACGCATGTCTCCACACAGAAGATGCTCTAACTGAGAATCGAACAGGACAACGTCTTACTGTGAGGTGACAACGCTACTGCTGCACCACCACCGCAGCTAAGAATCGTGGATATATTAACTATATATAAATTGAATAGCAAAATATTACATGCATTGCTGTGTGTGATAATACAGTACAATGTCAGTTAATGGAAGGCTTGGTAAAGAATTTTAGATGAAATATAGAGTCAAACAGGGATGTTCAATGTGTGAGCCATTATTTACTTTGATTAAAAATGCAAAAATACAAATTAGCTAAAAGCTATTAAATAATACAGATTGCATGACAATTCATCAGATGTACATGTTTAGCTTATGCTAATATTTGCTAGGAACACATCAAGTTTCAAGGAGGCATTGCAAACTGTTGGATATTATTTAAGTTAGGTAGAAATGACATTAAATAAAAAAGATATGATCTGAAGAAGGCTGAATAGTTGAAAGTGCTAATAATTTAGAGCTCTCTTTTGATGGAAGTCTTTTATGTTTTGTCTCTATTTTTAAATAAAGTTTTTAGCTGTGGTGGTTCACCAGGAAGGTTTATCTATGCCTATTAAATAAAAATAAATGACAAGGTTGTGGGGATAAGTAATTTATAGAAGACATATCTTTCTTAGATCAAGACCGCATTAATGGGTATTCAATTTGGAAGGAGAAATAATATATTTAACCAAAGAAAAAACTTAGTGGAGAATGTGAAAAGGCAATTACTTTGCAGAAGTCATTTGCCTTGTCGTATAAAAAAAAATATTCCTGTTTCATTTTTTTTTTCGTTTTGAGAAAGTCAAGTTACTTTGATGAAATATATTGTTTGCCAGTCACACTAGAAAATTCATTTTGTAATTATTTTTTCACTTTTAAATGGGAATAAAAACTTAATAAACTTATAAACCTAAGGATGGAGGTTTGGAATTGAAGCAACCTTTAGTATTTTTAACTGCATGATATTTATTTTGATAGTGCAAAAAAACCCAAAAATAATAAAATAAAATTTTCTAAATATTTTTGGTTAATTTATTAGGGCAAAAATATAGTGTGGTTTGGACGATAAGACATAAAATAAAGAACTTTCAGTGTGATGTACTGAAAGATTATAATAGTCTAAAACGATGTAATAGTCTAAAACGATGGAATATTGATTGTCAAAATGTATGCAATAGCAGACAGTTTGTTATTAAGAGACAATGGAGCCTTTTTTACGTAAAAGTATGTGAAAGCAGTGATAGTAGTATACAAAGAGATAATAAAGATACAAGACAAAGGTGCATCATTTTATGGAGATTAAGTGTAGAGAAATTACCTGTTAAATGTCTAATGAAATGTATGCAGAATAGAAAAAGATTATGCAGTATAGTTGGAGTTGAAGAATCAATGGAACATGCTTTGAGTTTTTCAAGGATTCAGATCCTCAGGCAGAAACGTTGAAAGGAAAACAACAGGATATTAAAGCAGATTCCCCAACCTGCTGACTCTTCCAGTCCCTGTTCTTTGATAAAGCTTAAAAAATCACCCTTGCAGCTTTAAAAAAATAACCCACTCAACTGTTTTCCCTGTTCTGCTTCCTAGCTTTCTATACTGTTTTTGTTTCACTTTGCAAACCAACTTGAAAAACCTGTAGCTGGCTCTGAAATTATGATGTCACATCTGCCATCTGCTCTTGCTCTAGCTATCGGGATGTTTCCTCCCCCAAAGTGATGTAATCCCTGCCTGATTTGCATGCTGCATAGAAGTGCCAGTGTTCCTCCCACATTGTGATGTCAGACCTGCCTTACCCAGCCCAATCAACCTAATAAAATCCATGTGGTGTGTGGAACTCCTTTTCATGGTTCGTGTATCCTGTCAACTGCATTTGTTTGAGGGACTACTGAAAAGTTTGGATTGCCTGCATTTTTGTCTGCATTTTTTGCTTCATTGGTAAGATAAGTCTTCCTAGTGAATTAAAATGTAATTCTACACACAGCCCCTGTTTGAATGCACTCCTAGCCCTATTTTGTGCTTCCTGATATAGTTTATGGCTCTTCTGAACAGGAATACTCTCTTCCTTCCTATGAGGATTCTGCTGCTGAAGCATCTATCCCGTCAGCCTCTCCTCCTGAGGATTATTCTTTTGGGGAAACCCTGCATACCATGAGGGAGCACTTCCACTGGGAGAGCCAAGATTATTCAGAATCAAAGAAAAGGCTTAGAGATTTTCTTTTACTTCCTCAGCACAGGCCTCTTGCTATTCCCCCTGTGCTAGACATTGTAGATGATGTATTTTCAGAGTCCAGCCTTTCTCCAGACTCCTTACCTCCAGCTCCTGTTAAACCAGACAGATACTACAGGGTTCCAGATTCACATAAATTTCTTTATAAAAACCCTGCTGCTGACCCAGAAATTATTTCTCAGGGTCCCAAAGGGGTCAAGGCTTCCACTGCAAAAAACCCTATCCCCTCTGATAGGGATTCAAGGGCACTGGACAGATGGGGGAAAAGGTTTACACTTCTGCTGGCCCTTCTCAGTATGGAGAACATCGATGTCTGTGCTGTGACTGAAACCTGGTTCAGGGCTCCTGAGAGTACCCCGGCACTATCAGGTTTTACCTCATATCATGCGTTCCGGCCCCATTAATATGAGCATGATATTTTATGGCATTATACCCCTGCAAATTTTACTGTTGAGCTTACAGATAAATTATTAGTTGGTATTATGTGGATGACATTGAATATTGAGATGTCAATAATTACTTTTTAGTAGATTATGGGATGTTAATCTCTATTTACAGAATAAAGAAATTGTTATGGAATGTTTATAAGCGCTGTGCTTAAAACTGGTGTTTGACTGCATTGATTTTTGGATTTTCTACATTTAGGTTTGGATATTTCTATTCCTTTTTGATGCTGGTCTTATACTACAGTTTGTTGTATTTTAAATTTTGTTTCACTGCAAAGGCTTTCTTCTTAAATCCTTAAATGTTGTTGGCTGGAGTCTGGTAGGAAACATTCCTTTTGCATGAATTGACTGAATATGAATAGTTCTAGGTAATTATTCATAGATTCATAGGTAAATACTAGACTAGTTGCTCTTGTGGACTATTTTTAGCCTAGCTAATTTCCCTCAGTGAGAATCAAACCCTGCACCTCTTGACTGTGAGGTAAACACCTTAATCATTATGGCAACTTGTGAGAAACAGGTTTCTTATTTAAGGTACTTACTTACATTCCTCTTCTACTGCAAAAGCTTTGAGTTTAAAACTGCTGTTTGACTGCATTTATTTTTGGATTTTTTTCATCCACCAACCCGATTCTTGTTGTGCTTTTAAACTTTGCGGCTTTTAATTGCCCACCTCTACTGTAAATTACAGTTTTCAAGCCTCTCCCAGTGCTATTTCTACTGGACACTGATAATGCACTCCCATTAGACTCTTGCAGCTCAAGTTAGCCTCTGTTTCATATCATCCCATTTCAAATAGTACACATTGCAATATTCCGTGGTAATCTGAATTGTGTATTTTTCTTTTGTGCATTTTCCTTGTTTTAACCAAAAGCCAACTGTTTGCATTTTTAACTTGATTTAGAACTTTAGTCTTGTAGTATCCCTGAAAACAGTGGGATAATTATTATTTGCTGCAGTATCTGACCCTCATTTATTTAATTTCTATTTGTTTTTTTACTTATGCATTTTAAATGGTTTGGTGATCTTATTCTTATAGTATCATTCATAATAGTCAGAGAATTGTGGACTGCTGCAGAATCTGAGCCTCATTTATTACACTTCTGCTGCATTTCTTTTCTACTTGCAATTTACTTGGTCAGGTGACCATAGTCTAATCTTGTAGCACCACTCACAATTGTGAGCGGTTGTGAATTGCTGCAGGATCTGAGCCTCATTAATTGCATTATTACTTAGTTTGGGAACCTTAATTTACTGTCACTCACAATAATTAAATAAATGTGAATTACTGCAGGATCTGAGCCTTATGTATGCACTTCTACTGAATTTTACTGTTTACTGATTGGATTCCTGTATAGCTCATCTACTATAACCTGTGCTGAGCTCTGCATCAGTGGACTGCAATGCTCTTTATAGACACAAGCACCTGAGTTGTAATTTTCCATATAATACTTCCCTTGCTATTTTTCTAAAGTATTTGGCTGAGTGTTGAGCAGATAGTTTGCCTGTTGAGAAGCATTACCCCCAAGAGTGTTGTTTCAGATCAATTCTAGACCTCTCCCCCAGCCCAGCAACTCCAAACCCCAATTACACCACCCCTCATAGATTACAAAAAAAGAGAACAATGCACAGTCATAGCTGCACACTTTATTACTATCTTTCTAGCCACCCTGGTGGAAATGGGCATCCTGAGACAATATAAAAATTGTGTCATGTTTACTGACAACCACCTTATTCTTAAGCAGATTTACACAGTATGTGAGAGATGTAATTACACTACATGTTTGGAGGCAAAGATTTTGCATACAGTCATTGATAACTCCAAGCAGGTTGCCAGTAACACAGACACACACTACGCCTACTATGGATTAGACACATAAACTCAGATATGCTGAGGCTCTTAAACGCAATCTACTCGTACCTCAAAGGCCTCCCATATGCTGCCCTCAACAATGTCCCAGACAGTCTGTAAATACAACACTCCCCAGGACACACACAACCATATCTCATAATTTCTCAAACCCTAAACCCTTAAGGCAAACTGCCACACAACCCAATATATTGGTCATTGGAGACTATGTTGTGAGATGCACTGATATGAGCTGAGCAAGGTGGCAGGCATGGTTAGTTTTCTATTAAGGATGAGGATCTGCCAAATCACATATGCACTTAGGACATTAAAACACAAGTGCCAATATGACTCCGTCATAGTCCATGTAAGTGTTAATGACTTGAAACGTACCTCCCTGGACTATATGAAAAGAGACATGATAGAGCTTTCAGATTATGTGACCCAGGCAGGTATAAGCCTAGCACTAAGCAAGATTCTAGCTTCTCCAAGGATGATACCATAATATAAACAGAAGATGATTAACTTTAATAATTGGCTTAGTTACTGGTGTCATTCTAAGGGGGTCCAATATTTGACATCTTGGGAGGAAATGATCGATAGAGCACACTGCTTTTCCAGGGATGGTCTGCACCTGTCCCCACTAGGCTTTTGGATATTAGCCTAAACATTATCTAGCAGTATAGTGTGTTTTTTAAGCAATGCCAATATGATAAACCTCCCAACCTACTAAATCATTTGCAAAATAAACTAAAGGTGTTACTGCTCAGTACTGGGAGTCTGAACAAGAAGCTCCACCCCCTGGAAGCACTACTCACCATAAAGAGTGTTAACATCTGTGCAGTTACTGAGACAGGGATTAAAGCCATGAAAGGTGCCCCAGAAGCACAAGGCTATAATACCTGCCACATATTTATACCAGCTACCACAAAAAAAGGATCAAGACATGGAGGTGCATCAGCCGACATAAAAAGTAAGCACACCTCAAAATTCGTCAAACAGTGAGTCATGCACAGTTTAAAGAATGAACTCCTAGCAAACCCCAGAACCTTTAAGAAATTTTCCAAAGCTAACTACCTTTAAGCCCAGTTTCATTGCCTATCACTGCCCCCCCCCCCCAGGAAGCACCCTTCACCATTTCTCCCCCAACTGTCACTGAAAAACAGGTTTTCACTGCACTCTCCAGAAGTAAAAACATTGCATCATTTGTTCCAGATAATATTCTAGGATGCCTCCTAATTAACTTGAAACATGACCTGTCAGGTCCACTAGAATCTCTGTTCAACCACAGCCTCCAGAAAGGCTTTGTCCATAAGGAATGGAGGACTGCAGTGGTCATCCCTCTGTGCAAAAGCTGACCATCTAAGACCTGTAATTTTAACTAGTCTTATATTTATTTATTTCCATAGTTAAATATTCAAGGCCATGGAAAAAAATATCATGGACCTGGATAAACAAAGACGTAGGAAATTTGCAAATATGGTCCCATCCCAGTTATAATTTGTCAAGGGCAGGTCATGCCTAATAAACTTAGTGGACTTTTTCAACAAAAACACTAGAGTAATGGACAACAGCAAAAGGGTACATAGCTGCCTACCTTGACCTGGCAAACGCAGTTGACACAGTACTTCACTCAGGTGTTATAGACAAACTCACATATTTAGGCATAAATCCCTATGTCACCCGATGGATATCTAAATGGTTGAAAGAAAGGACACATGAAGTTAGACTGGGGAATCCACCTAAACCAAGAGGCCTGTTGCTAGTGGTGCCTCACAGGACTCAATACTGGAACCTCTGCTGTTTGGAATATACTTTGCTAAAGTCAAGGCAAATGTAGAGGGCCTTTTGCTGACCAAATTGACTGATGACTGCAAGTTGGGTGCAGTCACTGACTTCACTAGATATCCTCCAGGAGGGTCTGACACAGACAAATAACTGGGCCAGAACCATGGCCTAAAACTGAATGCAAAAAAGTGCATAATTATACCCTTTGGAAAGACGATCACCACTGCAAATTACAACACTGATAACACTCGCCTAACGGTAGACCCAATGGTAATTAACTTGGGAAATCAGATTGAAAGTAACCTGAATTTTGATCACCATGTGTCCGTGGTAGTGAGAAAATCCTTCTGCTTGGCACAAGTTATAATTAAGGGCATGGCATGTAGATCTAAGAAGATCAGTCCCACTATACTCAACCATCATTAGACAAGTAATTGAGTGCAGTGCACCCTTCAGTATGTACCTGACCAGCCATTTGCAACAGCTGGAGCAGCCAAAAAGGTTCCTCACTAAAAGAATACAGGGTATAAATAATATGTCCAATGTAGACCGCCTCAAAGCACTGTCTTCTGCAGACTGTTGAGGGGTGATCTATTCCTAACCTTCTCCAATCCAGCCCTGACGGATCTGCTACACATTTGTAAAACAAACAGAGCTAAAATTACCCAATCTAAGGCTCTAAAGCTTTTCAGTGACATTAACGAGACATGTTGGAGGGACAGATAGAGTCTTAGAGATTATCCCTTCTCTGGAACAGACTTCAAATTCATGTGAAACAGAGCTCTTCCCTAATCTTATGCAAATGCACTTTGGACCAATGGATGGGAAATCCCAAATTTGCCCCTGGCTTGTCTCCTGGGACCTTTAAGGACTCGGGTATTTTATAGATGCCCTGAGACACAAGTATATTCCAAAGCCATTCCAACATATGGGCATTGATAATTGGAAAAATTGTGTTATGAATGGCTAGGCTTAAATAGGCTCTACTTCTGTTAACCCAGTAACCTCCTGTGACCCTTTGAATAAATGGCAGGGGATAAATATTTTCAATGTTACAGAAATGGTGCTGTGTTCGGACACAGTATTATTAATGCTAGAAGCTCTCATTAATTATTCTGTTTTCAAGTTATGAAATAATATTTATGTAGTTCATGATTTATTTATGTTATGATTAACGTATTTTAATGCTATAGATAAAAGTAGTATATTGAGGTTGTATTCAAATAAGCCCTGACTCTCTTCAGTAAGTAGTTTGAGATCTTTTGCATCCACCTGAGCTTCCACCAGCTTGAGCAGATGGTGTCTTAGTTTAATGTCTCATTGGAAGGATGGTATGCTCAGAAGTGCAACACACCTTAATGCTGCATTGCAGTGTCAGTAATGGAAAATAAATCCAGTCATTTTAAGTGTAAATGTAATGTACTGCATTCAGATCTTTGAGCAACAAGTAATGTATAATGTTTGCAACTTGGGAGTGTGTCAGTATGGTTTGTGATGTAAAATGCTTGCAACTAGGATTGTGTTGGTGTGGCTTGTTTTCATTTGTATAAATGTATGATTGCTTATGTTGTAAAGGATGGTTTAATAAAGATGTTTCTTGTTTAAAGACAAAGGGTCATTAACTGAATAATTTATGTAATGTTATTTAGGTTACATGATATATAGCAATATGTGTGAAGTATAATGTTTGTTAATGTTAATTTGTTAGTACAGTTTGATTACTTTTGTATAAATGTAAATTTACCTGTCACAAGTGATAATTCAGTAACAAACACACACTGATGGAAACTCCAGTTGAACTGCTCCTAGCCAGGGTGTTCTGTGTATCCCTGCATCTTTGGAGGCCTTTCCTAAAAGTCACTTCCTTAGTAGGAAATAGATCCTTTCTGCTCAAATAGTACTTCTGAGGGTAGAGGTAACACCAACTAAGTTTAGCTAGTACATTTTTCTACTTTAGGCACAGGTTCCAGCTCCTTCCCCAACAAAGAGGTGAAGTTCTTTGTTCAAAGTTGCCATTCCTGGGTCTAAATCATCTTAGGCCGTTTTTTTTTTTTTTTTACTGGTTGCTTGACATCCTTCATTTTGCTGGTACTGGCACCAACCAGTGATTATATGCAGTTTTTGTGACAGCCTGCTTGGACTATGTCTGTCACTTGCCCACCAAGAATTACTTGTGAATATTACCCCCGTGCCTGGCTCTAGAGTTGGGTCCCAGTATCCCTTTTCTGAATGAGGTTCTCAGATGTTTAAGTTAACCATCATGCAGGGAACATTCTGGATTGCTGTTTTTCTGGCCTCAGTTTGTCTAAGAATCTAAGAATCACAAGAGAATATGAACCATTAACCATGGAATATTCACAATCCGAGAAGATGAGAATGAGCTAATGAATCAGATAAATATGTAAGCTAAATAACTGCTAACTTCAAATTGGCTGTTTTGATAAGGATATGGTTGGTCATAATAACTTGCTAGATATTGTAGCTGTTAAGCATGTCTTCCTCAGGAATGGATAAGACCTGTTTGAGCCATTGTTGGGAACCTTGACCTTTTCATGTGTTTATTAATTTGTATACAAGACTTAACTATTTTAAATAAAAACATAAATGTCTGTCAGGCTTTCTGTTAACTTTCTGGGTTGCACTGTGCAACAGTTGTATCAGTTTAACTTCATTGGGCTTCCTGTAAGTTACATAGACTTAAAACAGCCTTTGCTTTGACGTCCTGTAGAGTGCTGGAGTCATTCACCTGGCCACAATAATTAGTCTCGTTTGCCTCAATGTCCTGTTTATCAAGTATCATCTTTCAAAATGAGTATGTGCAATTACAGAGGTACTGCAACAGTCCAATGGACAGCAATAGGACCATTTCCCTTTCTTAATGATTTTGCAGTCTCTGCACTAGTGTGTACAAGTAACAGTTGGTGATGAAGGTGCAGAGGTCTTCTGGATTGTTCCCCTGCATAGTACTTTTTAATAGTGGTGTGCTGTGTATTGGTAAAATGTACATAGGAACAATACTAGGAAAGTGATCAGGAGGACCATATACACCTTTAAGGAGACGCACAAAAAAATTTGCGCTCATCTTCCAAATCAAGCAAAAATGACAGTCCTGGTATTAGTTTTTATCTACCTGTCCAGTCATGAATTCTAGCCTCAAAGGTAGACAAAGTAGTACTTTGCTTAAGCTGTAGTTTATTCAATAGTCTAGGAATATATTCTATTTCTCCAGAGAGTCTTGTTTTTTTTTTTTTGGTGCAGATTTAGGTCCATAGTATAAGTGTTTGTAGTGCCACTGGTTTTACAAAGAAATAGGGACTTCGATAGGACTGGGTCTTTAATAGCTCAAAAAGTGAAATGTCAATTTCCGTGATGGCTGCACACTGATCAACAGCATAACTTAAGCTTTCCCAGTGTGAAAGCAAACTGAGAAAATGTAGTGCCATTGAAAAATTTTTTTTTTTTTGTAAAATTCAGTTATTGGCTAGTAAATGCACTGCCTGGGTGCTGACAAGGAAGAAACCTGGAAAACCTGAAAGAAAATCAACCAGAAAAAGTGAAGTCAAAACAGTGTCTGGGAAGGATTATGCAGCGGTTCGGCTAAAAGCAGTTCAGGCTTCAGCTTTGGTTTAAGAGATGGTTTCCAGTAATTTAGAGTAAAAAAGATATATCAATGTATTCAGAGGTGATTAAAATAAATGAAACATCAAAGGAATATATCAATTCAAACAACAAAAGGCTGCTAAAAATAAAAGACGCTTTAACTAGCCATTCAGATGAACTGATAAAAAATGCAAAAATCTGAGGGTGATGTGAAGAAAAAACTGGCTGAATATGATTTTTCTCAAGAAGAACTGTTTAAAAAATAGTAGAGTTAGAAGACAGAGTATGCAGAGAAAACCTGAGATTTTCTGCTGTACCAGAGAAACTTGAAGGAAAAGACTGTATTAGTTTTATGAAACCGCAAGTAAGCAACTACTGTAGTGTTCCACAGCAGAATTTGTTAATTGAAAAGGCACATTAAGTGTATTCTCCAAACATGGCCATGAGAAAGCACCCAAAACCTTTATCAGTAAAGATGCAATTATACCAGCAAAAAGAGTTGATCCGGACAAAATTGTGGCAGAAGGACAATGTATTAAAACCTGAAGACACCAGAAGGTTTGTAGAAAATGATTATTCACTGTACACCAGACAGAAGAGAAGCAAATGTTCATCGTGTTTCATTGCTGCAGTCATTACACTTGGGTTATCCTGCCATCAGGCGGTCCCGCAGTCGGCCAGAGTTCCACATTCTTGGTCCGGCGCCAGTTGCTGTCGCTTCTTCCCTGACGTCAGTGCACCAGAGGTATATAAGATGCAGCTGACGCCATTTTCTCCAGTCTTTCTTGCCACACGGTGCCCGAAGCAAAAGCAGTTCGCAAGTGCCGGTTGGCCGACTCCTGAGATTTTCAATTCGAATTTCAGAACCGAAGTCTTCTATAAAGCTAAGTACCCCATTGGGGAAACTTTTTCTTGCCTCAGACCAATGTCAGTAAAAGTTAATAATTGTATTTCTTGTGGGAAGCAAATACCTCATAAGGATTTTCATTCTTACTGTATTCCATGCCTAGGCCCAGACCACGACGTCACTAGTTGTTGGTTTTGTTTTAGATTTAACAAACGCACTATTAAATGTCGGTTTGATTTTGCTCGCCATTACTTTGGCTGAAGGTTTAATTATACCATGCCGTCGGAACAACCAACGACTGGAATACACAAAAAACACAAAGACAAGGACAGGCATCCGAGGCCCAAAACTGATGATGAAGCCTCTTCTAGGCCAGTTGCCGATTCTCAGTGAGGCGCTTTTGAAGCCCCTGACACCAGCTACCTCAGAGCCACAGGCCGCCTCCTACTCCCACGTGGAGATGTCTAGGTCTCTGGATACTCAAGATGTTGGGCCTATGGAAACTAACCCTTCAGATGGGTCCGGAGCCGCTGTGCAGGCATCAGCTTCTGAGGGTGTTTTCAGACCTTCACAGCTTACCATAAAAACTACAACCAAGTCTAAAACTCCATTAAAGACAATGAAGCAAGTACAGCATTCACCTGGACAGGCCTCCATGCCTAAACAACAAATGCTCAAAATGGCCGAAGACTTAATTACTCTGATCAGGGGTTCCCATCCCCCTCCTGATAAAAGGCCTAGGCAGGATACAGACTATGATTCCTCTGACCAGGTTTCCATTTCTTCCGATTCCTCTTCGGACCATGGATACTCTTTACCCCCCTATGAGGACTCAGATGCTGAAGAATCTATTCCTTCAGTGTCTCCTCCTGAGGATTATTCTTTTGGGGAAACTTTACATACCATGAGGGAGCATTTCCATTGGGAGGGCCAGGATTACTCAGAATCCAAGAAAAGGCTCAGAGACTTTCTGTTATTACCTCAACATAGACCCCTTGCTATTCTGCCAGTGTTAGATATAGTGGATGATGTGTTCTCTGAATCCAGTTTAAATCCTGATTCTCTGCCCCCTGCTCCAGTCAAGCCAGACAGGTACTACCGAGTCCCTGACTCTCACAAATTTCTTTATAAAAACCCTGCTGCTGATCCAGAAACTATTTCCCAGGGTCCCAAAAGGTTAAAGGCTTCCACGGCTAAGAACCCAGTTCCCTCTTACAGGGATTCTAGAGCATTAGACAGATGGGGGAAGAAAGTTTACACTTCTGCAACTTTGGCAGTGAGAGCTTTAAATTGCCAGTTTCACATGCTTAAATACCAACAATATTTAATGTCTCTGTTAAAACAGAAAATGGTTACAATTTCAGAACATCCTGACTATAAGGAAATGCAGGAATTATTGCATGCAGCTGAACAAGTGGGAAAACATACTTTGCAATGTGGTTTTGATTCATTAGAGGCTTCTTGTAGAGCAGCAGGTACAGGATCTGTGATTCGAAGACATGCTTGGTTAAAAGAACAAGCTCTACCTGATCATGTTAAGGCTAAATTATTGGATGCTCTTATACAGCATGATATTTTATTTTGGTGTTAAGGCAGAAGAGGTGCTAAAGAAAATGGAGGATAAGGCAAAACCTATGCAAACAGTGAAGGATTTCTTACAGGTACAGCCACCTCAATTTGGCCTTCAAAGAATTGGTCCTTTCCAGTGTCAGACAGACCACAAAGAGGCAGATACAGATGCCCAAGAGGCAGATCTCAGCTCCACGGCTCTTACAGACCACGACAGTCATGTATCAATGAGTAAATATCGTCAAAACACAGCAGCACCAGCAGCATGAAGACGTGGTAGGGGTTTAACGAAAAAGTACAGAACTTGTAATATTTTAGTACACTGCAGTAAAAATAAACACTCCAGTCATTCAAGAAATACTATCAGAAGTAATGTACATCTTCTCTTTAGCCAACAAGCTAATCTCAGAAATGCCATTCTGTAATGTTAGAAGTCAGATGTGTGCTGGTCCAACGCTACAAACTCCTAGAACTAAATTGCATTGCACCAGCCACAGCTTCTCAAGCGATGATCCCAACTCTGGGAGTTCCTGCCCTCTTACATCAAGTACCAGACTTTTTACACCAAATTCCAGTCTCAGCTAAAAACAGACCTGTTGTCCAAGGCTCAGTACAAGTGCCTCCCTTCAGGGCACATCAGTTTAACTCTCAAACCTCTCCTGCCTTTTATTGTTTGCACTGTAACTACTACTTTGTCTAATATCCAGTCACACGACATTGCCTTGCCTTGCTGCATAAGCACTCTTGTTACATCCCCTTCCTGTAGTCCCAGTCCCACTATTACATTTCTAATTATTTTGCACTTGGTGTATAACTACTTTGCTGTGTGACTGTTTCTGTATCAGTTAAAATACTATGTTTATATTATGACTATGTCTGTTCTAACCATTTTGTACAAATATGTATTCATCTCTGCACATTTTTATTTATAGTTTTTATCTCTTTAACCTTCAAAGATGAACCTGTAAATGGTCTAGGAGGTTAGTGTTCTACCACAGTTAACAAATGCAAATAAAAATAAATAAATAAAATATTATCTTTGAATGCTAGTGGACTCCTGGCAAAGAACTTCATTGTACGAAGGATATAGATGTGGCATATTTAGATCTTGTCAGAGCTTTCAACATCTTTCCTAATGCAGTTTTTGTTGATATTCTGAGGAAGTTAAAAATGAATGCTTATGTAGTAAAATGGGAAATAAATTTGCCATTAGTTAGGAAGTGTAGAGTTAGAAATAAGAATAAATGCTCTAGCTATATGACTAATTGGAGGGATGTACCATAGATGTCAGTAGTGGCACCTTTACTATTTGGTATATTAATGTGTGATTAATGGCTAAGTAAAATTGCTGATGACTTAAACGTTGGCAGTAATATCACTAACTTGGTGGACCACTGTTATCTTCAAAAAATATCTTGCTAGATTAACTGAGTGGGTAAAGTTGAAGAATATGAAATTTAATAATAAATAAACAGTTTTGCACTTTGGGACCAGTAACAATTATCATCCTTATGCCTTGGGTAATACTGTTTGCTCTTTATCAAATCAGGTAAGGACCTCAGTATTATAGATGATTCTTCCATGACATTTGATATATGTATTAATAATGGTATTTTTAAATGCTATGGTCTTATCATGAATATTCTTTGTAGTTTCTTTAAGGGACAGAATAGTTATGGTTAAACTATATTCAGCTAGTGTATGTCCAGCTATAGAATACAGTGGTCTGTTTTACATCTTGGGAATCTCTCAGCTCAAGAAACTTAAGTATACGCAAAAAACATTTGCAAGGCAGGTAGCTGGTGCATTTAATGCTGGTTTAGAAGTGTTTAAATGCAGACATCTTGGCAGCTCTGTTGGGTATTGTTTTTGTTTTTTTTTTTTTTTTGCAGTAGCAAAGAACAAAGAATCAGAGGCAGCTTCTGGAAAGTGACTCTGTAGATGACACAAAGAATCTCTACCAGGTTGCAAGGCAAAGACAGAATTATAAAGAAGTTAGTCTGACATACTTTGTAAGGGATATCAGCAACAACCTGTCCACCAGCCCACAGGAAATCAAAGACAGATGGAAGGAGTACTTTCAGCAGCTTCTGAATGAAGAAAACCCCACAGAAGCTGTACTGCCTCAGAGATAGCCAAAACTGAAAGAGGAGGAGGAGCCAACCGTAGAACAAGTAAGAACAGCACTAAGGGAAATTAAGTCAGGGACAGCAGTAAGCTCACATCATATATGATCAAGATACTGGGGGAAAAATGGCTCCTGAGAGCACTCATAGCAGTTTGGAGTGAAAGGCTTATCTCAGGTGAATGGAGAACAAGCATACTAGTGCCAGTGTACAAGAGCAAAACAGACATCCACAACTGTGAGAAGTACAGAGATATCAAACACCTGTTACACTGCATGAACATTCTGAAGAGGGAGATTGACAAAATAATATGCAGAGCAGTAGAAAGTAAGATGGGAGATGAGCAGTTTGGATTCAGATCAGGATGCAGCACAACCGACCTGATGATTGCAGTGAGACAGATAGTTGAGAAGAAGCTAGAAATGAGGAAATTGTCCAACCAGGCATTTCTAGACTTGGGAAAAGCACATGCCAAGGTCCCGAGAAAGCTGATTTGAGCAGTTCTGTTGTGGTTTGAAGTTCAAGAACCATTGATAGAATTAGTGCAGGCTATGCACAAGAATCCAATGAATGACTCAAGTACTAATAGTGTTTGGTCTCACAGAGGGGTTCCCAGTGGGAGTGGGTGTACATCAGGGTTCAGCTGTGAGCTCACTGCTGTTTATACATGTGATGCACTAAGTCATCAGCAAACACTTACAGGGGACACATCAACAAAGATGCTGTGGCATTACAGGCAGACTCTGAGCTAGAACTTCAGCAAAGGATAGGGGACTAGAATGAAAAACTGAAGTCACATGGGATGAAACTAAACACAGATAAGACAGCTGTAATAGCAGCAACTGAGGGAACTCAGAAGAAGCTGAGAATTGAAGGGGAAACTAGTGGAACAGATTAAGAGCTTCAAGTATCTGGGAGGGCTGGTCTGAATGAGGCGGTCAAAGCTAAAGTCAGAGGGGCTGCAGCCAATTGGCAGAGAGTGGCAGGGGTATTGTATGACAGAAGAATGCCGAAGTGGCTGAAAAGTAAGGTGTACAAAACAGTGGTGCATCCAGTACAACTGTAAGGTACAGAAGCCTGGTCAGTAAAGGCTAAGCAGTTGAGGAGGTGATGGAAATGAATTGCATGAGATGAGTGGTAGGATGCACACTGTGAGACAGATAAAGAAATGAGGACATTAGATCAGAAGCCAATGTAATTCCAATTGCAGAGAAGGTCAAAGAGAACAAATTACTGTCGTTTGGGCACATGTGCAGAAAACAATCTGGTGAAGAAAATTTGGGAACGACAGGGAAACGGCAAAAGGAAATGAATGGCGTCCAGCAAAGAGATGGATGGAGTGTGTGAGAGAAGACCTGTGACAGTCATGCATGACTGTCAAAGGTAGGTGAGTGGCATTGAATCGAGAGAGATTGCGACAGTTGATACAACACCCCGTCCTCATGTAGAAAATGAGAAAAAGGTGGTTGATGATGATTATAATAATGCAGCTGCTGCTGATGTATTCCTGTACTAGGAACACAACTATTTTGACTAAATTACCAAATGTTGGATTAAAGCTTAAAAGGACTTTTCACTATAAAGCTGGTAAGTTACGGAACACCTGGCCTAAAATATATAAGATGCACCAATGGTCTATCATCATTCAAAACACTTTCATATCTATGGTTTAAAGATATTATTTATGCTTCTGGGGCTATAATAAAGCAAACTTTTAAATGTCCTGCATAGACCCTGAGTTTGAAAATCAACTCATTAAATCATTGAATCACAATCAAGCTTCCAGAATCTAGCAGGGCTGGAACCTCTAGTCTTTCTAAAAAATAGAATGATAACAAAATGCTGGATAGTTATTTTGTTAAATAATTGTGTAGCAAACAAAACTGATAGTATTGCATAGGCCATTTCTGTACCTGTCCTTAAATACATTTGTTGCTATTTTTTTTGCATTATTTTGAGGACCGTAATCATCTATTCAGATCTTATTATCACTTTTTGTTCTGAGCTGAAATGAGGTGGGTTACCAGCCATAACTCTGAACTGAGATACCAAATGACTAGAGGCTTCTGAGCTTCCAAAAAAACAAGAGTTGCCTGTTTTATTTTTGCTTAATTATACTATTTACTGCACTTTTTTATTGCCTGTTGCCTATTTTATTACTGTATTTACATACTGTGTACTAATCTACACTGTTGTACTACAATTGTCTTTTTTACTGTGCCTTTTTCTTATTATGCTGATACTTTTTCCGTTCATAGCAGCCATGCTTCTGAGACTGTTTTAGCAGCCGAGAGAGCCTGTTGTATTATGCCATTTGCTGTTCTGGGGATTGCAGTGTATGTGTGTATGTGTGTGTGTGTAAGTTTAAAATCCCCCAGGTGAATATACCTGGTGGCTAGAGGTAGGTTCAAACCCTGTGCCATGGGCACATGTAACAAGATCCTAAAGTCCCTAACCACCATCACATGTGAAAACCTTCCAGATTTATTGCCTGATATTTTTGTTCTGTTCCTCATAAAATGAGTGTTTTTTCTGCATTTTTGTGGCAAGCCAGTGTAGGATTGAATTCACTACATAATGACAGGCATTAGAATTTCAGACTTAATATTCTTCAGAAAATAAATGGTAACACAAAAACTTTTATTCTACTAATTTTCTAGGTTTATAAGATCAGTATTAGAAATTTGTCCCTATTTTTGGGCCTGTATTCCCCCATTATTGGCTTTGTCCAGGTTTATTTTGTGCTAAGAGTTTGAGAGCTATGCTAAGAAGTAACAACTGAATTCACTAAACGATAGCCATTTAAGTTTCAGTTGTCCTATAATTCAGGAAACTGCTGATTTGACATAGTGGTGTGTTGCTCTGACTGTAGTGCACAGGGTCCTGGGTTCAAGACTTTGCAGTGAAATGCATGGTGGTAACACATTTTATTCTAGTAACTTTCCAAAATGCATACAAGCAATGTTTAAAATGTGTCCCTGGCTTTTGGGCTTTTGTCTTCTCCCCCCCCCAATAGATTTTGGCTTTTTCCAGATTTCTTGTGCTGCAAAGTTGAGAGATACAGTTGAGTGTCGAATGGATTTTACAAGGAGCTGAGAGCTTCAGGGAAAGAGAAGTTTAGTGTTGCTTATGACAAGTCTACTTGTATTGTTAATAGCATAACAGGTTAAATACTTGCTTTTGATGCAGAAGGCTGTGGGTTCTACTCCCACAGTATGTAGATGCAGTGCTGATACTGTACTGTGTTGTTGTTTCTTTAAAGGGGGTGGATGTAACAAGTCAAGGGTGTAGCTACAGATAGAACAGAAGTGAGAAAATGTCATGCACAAGGGCATTTGTGCCTCTGTGGAAAGAGCAAAAAATATCATTAACCCAAATTCAGGAACAGAAAATCATAATTATGATGTTCTGTGCTGCATTATAAGAAAAATATTTTTAAACAAGTACAGTACATTTTCCAGCATTCAAGATAAAGCACATTTTTCCACTGCAGAGAGTGGAGGAGCCAGAGTGGCCAATTAACAGCACTTAGATTACATTGATAGTTTTGATGCTTCAGGATGAATGTAGGAGAGGGTCTGTCAGCACTTGGACTAAAAATGGAAGTCTTAAAACATGCAGTTTGTCTAGTTTATTTTGTTGTGTGTTTTACAGCTATTGAGTTGGTTTGATAACACAAATCAGAGTAAGTCAAGCAAAAAAATGAAATTGAAAATAAGTTTGAGAAGCTATGCAAGATGCCCATGGCTTACACTGCTGTCATTCTATTTTTGTATATATATATATATATATATATATATATATATATATATATATATGTGTGTGTGTGTGTGTGTGTGTGTGTGTGTGTGTGTGTGGAAGTAGACTTTTATGATGGAAACATTCTGAACTGGGCAGTTTTGCCATTATTGGTTCATGCATTTTGTTTCATTGCCTGCTGGAAAAATGTTCAAACAATACATTTAAAATGCGCTCCATGTTTAACAAGTCTGCTGTATTATACAAGGAATATAATTTAATAAAGTCAGGAAGGTGCATCAAAGAACACGTGTATGGTTCTTGTTTTGTGTGCAAGGTGCCTATGATTTGAAAACAACCCAGAGGTAATCTTTATCCACCACTGGCCAGATGCATTTTCTTTGGATGTGGTGTGGCCGTGTGGGTTCCAGTGCTGTTTTAATGAATGTGAGTTTCAAGGGCAGAGAAGTTTTAATGCTAAGTCTGTTTTCTTTGTGAGACAGTATTGCTTTGTTTAGCTGATGTCTATTAGTGTTTGCGCATTGTGCTATAAAATGTAAAAAAATAAAATCCAAATAATCATTGTAGAAGTAAAGTAGTATACACATTATTGTTTATGGTAAATGGGGTGAAATAGCCAGGTAATGGGACATTGGAATGGCTGCAGGGGGACTCTGGTGCCATAGTTTGATAATCTGTTCTTCAGTTTGCATTTGAAAGTTGATATCCCACAATTCCATTGGACTGAGTGGGGTTACATAATTATGTATGCAAATGTTGTTAATCAATGTACAGATTTATACCTATTTTTCATGGGCCTTGCCCAGATTTTTGATGATTCCAGGTTGAGAGGTATGCCACTCCTCCATTTCTTCTTGCCTGTCTACAACCCTTTGTTCACCTCTCCTCCATCCCTAGTCACACTCAAAATTCACTTTTACACAAATTTCTCATCAAGATGCCCAACTCTATACTGGCTGTTTATAGCTCTTTCCTCCCATGCATTAACCCTTCTTCTCCTCCTACATACAACATTCTTACATGCAGCTATACTTCAGACTCATACAAATTCAGTTACTATAACTGCTAAAAACCGGGACCAGACTACAAGCTATTCTGATATCTCATCATGCCTATTCAACACTACTATACTAATTTTTCCTAAATGTAAAATTCTGAACTCCCACCTCCAAAAAAAACATTAATGTTAAACTACTAACTGTCCTTCTTCATAGGAAAAGTGAAAAAAAAGGAAGCCTATATGGTGGTCCCCTGCCATAAACAAACTATACAACAGAAGGAAGAAACTGTTGCAGAAAAGAGGAAAAACCCAGGATGCAAAACACTCCCTTACCAGCCTCAGTAAGAAGCTGAGATCCCTCATAAAATTCTCCAAAGCTAGTTATGGAAATAAAATTGCCAAAGATTCCAAAGACAACCACAAGGCATTCTATAGTTATGTCAAGAACCTAAATGGCAATGCTCAGATCTGCTCTGAGCTACAACAGAATAGCATTAAATATACTGATCCCAAGGATATTGCCAGTATCCTGTCAGATCAACTTAGTACCAACTTCACTCCCTCTCACCCCCTAAAGGGCCCATCTCAGTACCAAAAGATTCCCAAATTCCGGTAATCATGGCCACACAGGTAGAAACCGCACTCTCCAAAGCTAAGAATACAGCATCCATGGGATCAGATGACATCCCGAGCTGTGTACTACATGAACTGGCACCTCACCTAAGTGTCATGTTTAATCATAGCCTCATCTCAGGCTTTGTGCCCACTGAGTGGCACACAGCTACAGTTACCCCACTCCACAAGGGGGGATCCACCTTGGATCCTGGGAACTGCCATCCCATTAGTCTGACTAGCCTGATCTGCAAGAACATGGAACGCATTATCATGGAACTTATAAACAAAGACACTGGCGACCTTCAAACACAGGACCCCACCCAGTTTGGGTTTGGGAAGGGCCAATCTTGTCTCCTGAACCTGATTGACTTCTTCGAATCAGTTTCCAGAGCTGTGGACCAGGGTAAGGCGATCCACACAACCTATCTGTACCTCACCAAGGCCTTCAACACCATCCCCCACTCTGGAATCATAGATAAACTTACTAAGCTGGACATAAATCCCTACGTCACTCAGTGGGTTGCCAACTGGCTTACTGACAGAACCCACACTGTAAAAGTAGCCGACTCCAAATCCAGCTCCAGACAAGTGGAGTACCTCAGGGTTCAGTCCTGGGACCGCTCTTGTTTGGCATCTACTTCTCTGAAGTACAGGCCAACACTAAGGGACTCTGGCTAACAAAGCTCGCAGATGACTGCAAACTGGGAGCCATTATTGAATCCCCAAATGATGTGGATATTCTACAAAAGGGCCTTACAGAAACAGATGCTTGGTGCCAGAGCCATGGGCTCAAGCTTAATGCCAAGAAATGTGTAGTTATCCCCTTTGGGGAAAACCATGTACCCATGAATTACCACATAGGTGGCAATACTCTAAACACTGAAAGTGTGATGAGAGACTTAGGGACAGAGGAGGACAGTGGTCTCACCTCCGATAACCACATAGCCACAACAGTCAGGAAATCCTTCTATGTGGCAAACCTCATCACTATGGGCTTTTCATCCAGAAAAAAAGGAGGTGATTGTCCCACTGTACTCATCCTCATTAGACTCATTATAGTGTACAACGCCTTGTTTGGTTTGTACCTCACAAGACATCTGCAACAGCTGGAAAGGCCACAGACATACCTCACTAAAAGAATCACAAGCTTAAAGCAGACACCCTGTGTTGACCATCTAAAAAAACTTGAGGTATACTCTATGGCATATCGTCTACTCAGAGGCGATCTCTGCTTAACATACAAAGCCATGTCACACCCTGAAATGTTGGACATGCTCCACTTAAAGAAATCCCAATCCCTCACAGTCACATGTTCCAGGGATCTAAACCTTGTCATCACAATGAACAAAACATGCTGGAGGGATAGGTTCCTGACCAAGAGACTCCCCAAACTCTGGAATAGATTGCCCATACATGTCAAGGAGAGCGCCTCCTTGGCCCTCTTCAATAGGAACCTTGAGGATTGGATGGACGATAGGAAATTCACGCCAGGGATCACATCAGTCGCCCTGCTAGACAGGGGTCCAGGGAATTAAATGTTGTGGGAAGAAATATCCAGGGAATTGCTATGGCTAGGCTTGTATAGGCCTTAGGGCCGATAGCGTAGTACCAACCTTTGAACCTATAGTGCTACTCTTAAAATAATTTACTCTGACCAACTCTGTATTATTTCTTATTGCAGAGACATTCATCCAAATCCAGGTCCTATCTAGGCAATCTACACCCATTCCACCTCTTAAGAAACTAAACTTCACCACTGTCAATCTTCATATCATATATAATAAAACTACAGAGTTCAAAGCATGGTTATCACATCTAGACCCAGACATATTTGCTACAACAGAAACCTGGCTTAGACCTAACATAAAAAACTCAGAAATACTACCACATGGCTACAATATATTTAGAACAGATCATCATTCTCTTTCGCCACAGCGGATCATCTCTTTCCATTTCTTCCTATCCTCTGCATCTTGCTCTGTCACACCAACCGCCTGCATGTCCTCTCTCACCACGTCCATAAACCTTATCTTAGGCCTTCCTCTATTCCTCTTACCTGGCAGCTCCATCCTTAGCATCTTTTTCCCAATATACCCATCATCCCTCCTCAGCACATGTCCAAACCAACTCTCTTGCTTTGTCTCCAAACTGTCCAACATGAGCTGACCCTCTAATATACCGATTCCTAATCCTATCCATCCTAGTCACAAATCTTAACATCTTTAACTCTGCCACATCCAGCTCTGACTCCTGCCTTTGTCAATGCCACTGTCTCCAACCCATATAACATAGCTGGTCTCACTACACTCTTGTAGACCTTCCTTTCACTCTTACGGATACCCTGTCACAAATCACTCCTGACACTCTTCTCCACCCATTCCACCCTGCCTGTACTCTCTTCTTCACCTCTCTTCCACATTCACCATTACTCTGAACTGTTGATCCCAAGTACTTAAACTCGTCCACCTTTACCAACTCTACTCCCTGCATCCTCACCATTCCTCTACCCTCCCTCTCATTTACACACATATATTCTGTCTTAGCCCTGCTGACCTCATTCCTCTGCTCTCTAGAGCATATCTCCACCTCTCCAGAGTCTCCTCAACCTGATTCCTACTCTCACTACAGATCACAATGTCATCTGCAAACATCATAGTCCACGGGCCTCCTGTCTGATCTCATCTGTCAACCTGTCCATCACCACTGCAAATAAGAAAGGACTCAGAGCTGATCCTTGATGTAATCCCACCTCCACCTTAAACGGATCTGTCACTCCCACTGCAGTCCTCACCACTGTCATACTACCCCATATCCTGTACCACTCTTACTTCTCTGCCACTCCCGACTTCCTCATACAATACCACAACTCTTCTCTAGGCACCCTGTCATATGCTTTCTCCAAGTCTACAAAGACACAGTGCAACTCCTTCTGACCTTCTCTGTATTTCTCCATCAACACTCTCAGAGCAAACATTGCATCTGTAGTGCTCTTTCCTGGCATGAAACCATACTGCTGATCACTAATCATCACCTCCCTTCTTAACCTTGCTTATATATATATATATATTTATATATTTAGAACAGATAGGGAATATAAAAAAGGTGGTGGAATAGCATTATTTTACCCCTAGTCACTATATCTGCTCACCCTTCTCAAACTCATTCCCCAAATTTTCCAGTGCAGAAATTCTTATTACTTCCTAAAGCTAAATAACATTAAACATTTATGCATTAATGCACTTTGTATTCCACCAGGCCAAAATGTTACAGTACTAGAAAATATCCTGTTTTAGATATCAGCTACAATTCCACAATAAACCATCATCTTAAGAGAATGTCACCGTCAACTGGCTAAACCTAGACTCTGATTTCCCTTCTGCTAACATAAATCTCTTTTTATTCACATAGTTCATTAAGTCACCTACTCAATACTATAAAACCAACAAGTATGGTTCCATTCTTGACTGGATCCTGGTCTCAGATCTGTCCAAATATACTGCAGGTGGCACACTTCCTAACTTTAAGCAATCATTTACCCACATTAACCAATAGAGATAGCTCCCAAATTATCAGTGAACATTACTACAAAACATCTCATAATCTCTCTAAATTCAGTCAGGAGTCCTTCCTTAATGGATTGCAAACTACTGAATGGTCTGTATTAAAAGCTCTTCCTCTAAATGATGTGATACAATGCTTTAATGCTTTATATTTAGCTGTCCTTAACCTAACCTCACTTCATACAAAAAGAATGAAACCAAACCAGTTACGTAAACATTTATGGAAAGACAGAAACAAAGCTTTGAATGACTAGTAGAAAAGTAAAAACACCACTGAGCTGCAAAAATACAGACAACTACATAATCTAGACAAAAAAAAAAAAAAAAAAAAACAGGTTGCCAATAATAAAAAAACAATACTACTGTCACTTACAAACCACCCATAACAATAACCCTAAAAAAATCTGGCCCTTGATAAGCTCCTTCCTTATTCCTGGAATTAAAACAGTCCCTAGTCCTTATCCTGGCAAATTTACTCTTCAAATTGCCACACAATTGAATACATATTTTATCAACAGTATAACCATTCTAACTGAAAATGTCACCTTCTCACCCACATTAGCTACCTCACCCACTCACGATACATCTCCAGCTACTCATACCTCTCCAACTACTATGTAAATTGCCACAGACTCTCTCTCTATGCTACTAATAACCAACAACCTTCCTTTACAGACTCCTTGCCCATTCCAAACCCATCAGGTAATCGCCCTCATTTCGTCCTGCATCCTGTTCCTACCAACTATATAAGAATGCTTTTAAAGAAGTTAAAACCCTGTTCGGCACTGACCGACAACCTTTCTGCAGAATATCTTAAATTAGTTGCAGAAGTGATAGCATACCCTATTTGCATACTGAATAATAGGTCAATCAAAGAAACATATGTTCCAATACTATGGAAAATGCTCGTTATCATTCTTCTTCATAAAGGTGGAAACTCAAATCTATCTAAAATGAATTACTTACCTCAACCCAACATGGGTTCAGACCTTCTCCCAGTACTACAACAGCCTTAATCTGATGTTATCCATTTCTTCTCCCAGTACTACAACAGCCTTAATCTGATGTTATCCATTTCATTATGCATCACAAATGGGTCTTCTGATCTATCTATATATACAAAACCCATAAAAAAGAAGAAAAACAACCACATGCAGGAGCCAGAAAACTGCAAACTTTAATGTCTTCTGAAGACATTAAAGTTTGCAGTTTCCTGGCTCCTGCATGTGGTAGTTTTTCTTGTAATCTATCCTCAGATCCAAACCGGCCATTTGCCAGACATACGATCTGATCCTCAAACTCCTCCCTCTCCCATGATGCCTCATTCCTCCTCAAACCATTCAACCTCGTTTGCCGCCATTACGAACAGATGTGATTGCAAGCCTCTCTCCAGTTTAGGTACGGTTTTCAAATTTTTTTCTCTTGATTTTTTTCCTTCTTTCTCTCTTTATAGTTAAAGTTAAACCTAAATCTTAAACTTAAGCTAATTATTACCTCCTCTCCTGCTAGGCTACCTTAGTTTTCACTGGCGTTAGGTCCTTCCTGCCCTTTTTGCCTTCTCTTTTCCCTTTAAAAAAAAAGCATTCTTGCTATCTTTAATTTTTAGTTAATTTGTTGTTAGTGTGTGGCTGGTGTCTGAGAGTTGCTTGTTTGTGTGAGTGCCTGGCAACATGTCAGGCAAGCCAGTTTTAAGAGGTGTGCCTCTTTTGGGCATAAGATTCCCCAATATAATGCCCACAAGAGGTGCTTTTATTGCTTGGGTCTGGGAAGTTGTAGATGCTGTGCGATATTTGCTCGGCCTTCAATTCCCAGACCCTTGCAGACAGGAGGAATAAGCTCATCTTAAGAGGGATTCTTCCGTCCTCTGGAATCTAGACTTCTTCCCAAAGGGAGCGACCCCCCCCCCACACTGCTTCCCTAGGGACATCTGCTTCTGCTTCCAAAAAACAAATGAAGCTTTCAACTCCATCTTCATTGGATCCATCTGTGGTTCACCTCTCTCTGGATCTGAGAGGTTCTCTGGATCTGGGGGAGTCGGCACCAACCAAACCTCCCACTGTGCCGGATCCTGTGATCTCGGGTTCAAGCACCTTTTTAGTGCTGTGGGAGGTCATTAGGATCCATAGCTCCTCATCTCCAGACTAGACTCTTGAGTCACACCCAACTGGATCGCAGGTCTTGGAGGCATACTTCACACCAGATCAAGTCCCCCTCCCCTGCTCAGGCCGCCCAGCCAAGCTTGTTTCTGGTGAGGTTGACGAACTGTTCCCTGTCCTCTCAGCTCTATCATTCTGATATGGATCAGATGATGAGGAGTTTCCTCAAAGCCCAGATCCAGCTGGGGATTTTACCCTTTCTGACCCACGCTGGATCAATGAGAACCCCGACCCCAATACCTCAGCCTCCTCCTCTGATCTGCTCAACTTTGGAGTCACAGGGCCTTGTGAGCCTGACTGGACTGGCATTAGATCATGGATTACTCCTATCCCTAACTCTCACAGTGTCCCAGAATAGCTCAGCTCCAATTCTGTCTGAGCAGAATGCAGTCTGGATCCGAGGGATCGATGCTGGATCCTCTGAGTTGGTGTTGGCTCTGACCTTATCCTTCTCAGAGCCGTCCCTTCCTCTGGGGGCTTCAGCCTTCAATAGCTCTGGTCCGGTGCCCTGTGTCATTGTCAGATCTGGGGTGGCCTCATCTGTTTCTCCCTTAGGGGCTTTGGCCTCTGGGGTGAGGGGGGCAGGCTCCCCCAAGATCCTTGGCATTCCAGATGGCAGAGTGTGTTTTGTCGACACCTTGAGACATGATCATTCCTCCACTAGGCCCTTCCCAGTCCTCTGTGGATCAAAGCTTTGCTCCTATTCATCCGATCCCTGGTCAGCCCCTCCCAGAGAGCCTCCAGCCAACCCCTCAGCAAGGGGGGGGTCCCCCTGTCTTTTGAGTCCTCCCCCCGTGTACCCTGCTGAGGAGGTCCCACAAAAGCAACAGTGCAAGAGGGAAGCACATCAACTTCCCCTTGGAGTCTTTGACAGAGAACACCTCCTCCAGATCTACACCCAATGATATCTCCTTTGTAGATATCTTAGAAATCCTGAAACAAAAGGGCAGATGGTCTTCCCAACTCCCTTCCTTGGAAGAGTCAGTGTTCCTGAAGGCATTTGGAATGGGACCATCTACATCCTGGGTGACTCCACCGGTGGAGTCTGACACCATGGAACCAATACCAAAGCATGCAGATAAGGACCTTAGCCCCCCTCAGGATGGTCCTTTTTGGAGTAAAGATGTCCCGCTTGATGCCGCTGTGGTGCCGGCAGCCATCAAGAAAGAGCTCACCTAACAGAGCTCTACTGTCCACCCCCCCAAACAGAGTCTTGGGCCTTGGCCAGACATTGGAAGTGGGTGTATGCCTCAACCACTTTTACACTGAGCATTGAATTACCTGGCACTCTTCACTCGCCCCCAGAGAGACCTGGTGAAGGAACTTTTTACATCTCTGATGCAGTCGCTGTTGGAAGAAAACTTCAAAAAGGCTTCTATACAGCTGAATACTATGGCTTTGGTTGCTAACTCCTCAATGAGGCTAATCTCCCATGCAGTGGCGGGAACCTCTTGAGTGGCTGGTTCAGGCATAGCCCTCAGGAGACACGCCTGGATGAGACTGTGCAGGTTTGTGGACCTCTTCAATGCATCCTTCATTAATGTCCCATTTGACAGTTCCTCCTTGTTTGGACCATCGGTTAAGGAGACTGTTACCCACAGAGAACAGGAGGGCAAGATTCTTCTTGTTGTAGGGATTGAATTTTCTTCCCCCCGATAAACATTTTCCAGGAACCAATGGAGCAGGAAGAAGATGTGGTTCTGCAAATCCCAAGGGGCCTTTCCTAATTCGCAGGATGAATCCACAGAACCAGGGATTCAGGGGACCCTTCTCTGACAGGCCCTTTCAGCACTCCTGAAGCGCTGCCTGACTGTCCTACTCTTGAGGCAGTCAGGGGCAGACTATCCTTGCACGCAGCAGCCTGGACAGACATAACAAACAACATTTGGGTGTTAAACATTATATCCAGAGACTACTATATTCCCTTTGCCCTTCCTCCTCTCCACAGCAGGGAGCATGTCCCTGATGTGCCAACTAGTCAGAGGGAGAATGCCCTTCTAGAAGTACAAAAACCTCTAGAAAAAAGAGTCATCCGAGGGTTGCAACCGAATAATGAGGACGCAAAACTTACTCATACTTCTTTTTGGTGCCAAAGAAGACCAGGGACTTTCGACCCATACTGCATCTGAGTAGCTTGAATCTGTTTGTCAAGAAGATGAAGTTCCGCATGGTTGTGGTGCAGTCCATTCTGCTGCTCATGCGCAAGGATATCTGGATATACTCAGTGGATCACCAGGACCCATACTATCATATCAAAATAGACAGGCACTCCGGGTGGGGGCCGATCATTACCAGTTCAGTTCATTGCCCTTTGGCCTCACCATCGCCGCCTGGCTGTTCACCAAATGCATGGCAGTAGTCGCAGTGCATCTCTTTCTGTAAAGATTCCAGGTCTTCTCCTACCTGGACGGCACCCACAAGGCATCAACTACTCATGGTGATTCAGGTAAAGTTGCACCTGTTTTGCCACCTGGGAATCACAGTGAACATGACAAAATCCAAGATGGTCCCAGTCTAGGAAATCAAATTCATCAGGACTCAGTTGAACATGGTAACACAAGTTGCAGCTCTTCCCTTACAGCAAGTATAATACTTACTAGACACCCCATCTTCTTCAGGTCACCCAGTTCTCATAGCCTTGGGATCTATGTCAGCTGCTATCCTTCTGGTGCCTCTAGCCAGGTTCTTCATGTGAGTTATCCAGTGGACTCTTGCGGTTCAGTGGTCTATCTGGTATCAACCGTGATCAACCCTGATCAAACTTACTCTAACTTGCAGATGTCATCTGTAGTGGTGGTTGTTCACAGATGATCTTCATCTAGGCAGGCCTTTTGTCCTCCCCCCTCCTTCAGCCGCAATGAAAATTGACGCCTCCCATGTTGGGGTGGGGGGCATTTTCAGGGAAGGATGGTCCAAGGCATGTGGTCCCCTACAGAGACCAAATTGCACATAAACATCTTAGAGATGAGGGTGGTCCTCCTTATGTTGCAAGCCTTTCAAGGCTGCCTCCTTCTAGGGATGATTGCAGTATTGACAGACAACATGTCAGTGGTATAGTACATCAATAAGCAAGAGGGATCCCAGTGTTACCCGCTCTGCAGTGAGGCCATGAGGGTTTGGGAATAGGCGATTGCTTTGAACTGCTTTCTCATTGCAATGCACATCCTGGGAGAATCCAGCATTCTGGCAGACAATCTGGATAGGTCCATTTTCAATCCTCATGATTTATCCCTGAACCAGTCAGTAGTGAACGAGATTTTCAACCACTGGGTCCAACCTTGCTGAGATCTATTTGCCTCCCCCTAAACAACAAATGCAGTAGGTATTTTGCTCTGATCCCCCCTGTGGGAGAGTCACCCAGGGACTCTCTAGTCCACAATTGGCTCCCGGGTCTCCTTTATGCTTATCTTCTGATCCTCCTCATACTCAAAGTTCTACAGAAAGTCAGCAGATTGAGGACCGATCTTATCCTCATTACCCCTCACTGGCTTCGTCAGGTATGGTTCCCTTTTCTGTGGTCTCACAGCACATATCCTCCATGGATACTGGATCCCAGATAGGACCTCATTTCACTCCGACGAAATGACAGATCCCCAATCTTTGGTCCGTCAAATTAACTGCTTGGTTTCTCCACTTCCAGTAGTTTTGCTAAAGTCCAGGCTTCCTTCACCTGTCCGCAACATTATTCTTGCCTCTCAAAACCTGTCCACCAAGAAGATATATTGTAGAAGATGGAAAAAGTTTTCCATCTGGGCTTTGCATAGGAATATAGACCCCTTTTCAGCCTCAGTTTCCGATGTCCTTATGTTTTTGAGTTCACTTTTCCATGAGGGAGCTAGTTTTTCTACAATAATGGTGCAACTTGCGATTATTACAAATTTCGATATTGGGAAGGGAGTTGGGTTTCCCTCTACCCTTACATCTTACAAACTCTGTCGGGCATTCTTAAAAGTGTTTTTTCATCCAAGACCCCCAATCAAGGACCCCTCTCCCTCTTGGGAATCTTACTTTAGTAGTCCAAGGTCTCACCCAGAAACCCTTTGAACCTGCTAGTTCTTGCAAGCTGATGTATTTGTCATGGAAGGCTGCCTTTCTTGTAGCTATTATGTTAGCCAGAAGAGTCTCAGAATTGCAGGCTCCATCTTCTCATCCACCGTACATAACCTTTTTCAAGGATAGAGTTTCTCTTAGGATGAATCTTTCCTTTATTCCAAAGGTTGCTTGTGCTGCAAGTACTTGGTCCACAGCCTGTGCATTTTTGTCTCATTACAAGCTGGACATCATTTCCATGAGTAGAGCATCCTTTGGTTCTGCAGTGCTCAGGCATATCCTTCCTTAAGGTACTCCCAAGGTTTATGTCGTGATGCATAATGAAATGGACATCAGATTTGAAGTTATGTACTTACCTTAACTTGGTATTTGTGTTGTCCAATTTCATTATACATTACATCCCACCTTCTTTCCCCCTTCCTTGTGGTATTTGTGTTGTCCAATTTCATTATACATTACATCCCACCTTCTTTCCCCCTTCCTTGTGCAGCTGAGAGTGACCTAGTGGATTACAGAACGCACTGATTCCTAGTTTGGAATCCAGTAGGTCTTTTGTCTCTGCATTTCTGTTAGCTCTGAGATAACCCTCTTGAGAAACTGGCAGCAAACTCAATCTGAAGGTTTGAGGAGGAGTGAGGCATCATGGGAGAGGGAGGAGTTTGAGGCTCAGATTGTACGTCTGAGAAATGGCCGGCTTAGATCCGAGGACAGATCTGAAGAGCCACTTGTGATGCATAATGAATGAAATTGGACAACACAAATACCAAGTTATAGTAAGTACATAACTTCTGTTATCCTTTATGGACACTATCAACAAAGCCAGAGACTGGCAAACTTGCATCTTCCTTATTTCTTGACCTATCCAAGGCATTCAACACCATCTCGCACCAAAAATTATTACAACAACTCTCCACTCTGGGACTTTCTGTCTCTCTCTCTCTGCTCTATCAAATGGTTCTCCTGTTATCTTTTTAACAGACAGCAAGCTGTGAAATGGCATGGCTCCCTTTCTCCATTCCTACCCAATAATATTTTTATTCTAGGTCCTCTTCTTTTCAATGCCTTTAATAATAATCTCCATACCTCACTGTCTCTTTCAAGGCTTCCTAATGCAACATGCAGATGTCTATGCCACAAGCAACCCAAAGCACCTTAAAGAAATAACCCAAACAGCTAACAGCTTCTCCGATATTGAATCCTGACTCTCAAATTCCTAACTAATATTTAACCCTAAAAAAAGAAATCAAACGTCTTCTCTTCACTCCTAAAACATACTCTCGTAATAACTCAACTTTAAGATGCATTCTCATTGAAGTAGATCGCCAAACAAAGCTCTGAGGCATAATAATAGATAACAAACTATAATTTAAATCTCATATCTATGCCAGTGTAAAAAAGACTCATCAAAAGCTAGGAATGTTATATCAACACAAACACTATTTGAGCATATCTACCAAATCAACACTTGCAAATACCTGCTTAATGCCATCACTCCTTTATGATGCACCAGTTCTTACCAACATAACTATCACTTTCAAAGCAAAGCATGAATCCTCTTATAACAAAATAGCTATATTTGGTGCTTGTAACCCATGTTATACTCAATGCACTCCTCTGCAGTCTCTTAAGTGGCTAGAATTACCTCACCAACTTAATTATATTCAACTTAAAACAGCACACAAAATCATCTATAAACACACTGCCTCTCCAGTACTGACATATGTGATTAACACCAACCTACCCAAAAGATGCATAAGATCATAAGACAAACAATTACTCTAAGCAGTTCTTCATTTTCTGGGTGACAGTCCCAGAACACAGCATTTAACAGAATTAATTCAATTTTGCCTAGAGAATAATATATTTGAATTTAATGGAGAGATATACAAACAGTTACAAGGAACAGCAATGGAGGCAGCATTTGCCCCCATGTACACAAATCTGTTCATGGGACTGTTCGAGGATCTTTATATTTATAGAAACATATTTTTAATGGGCACATGGAGAAATATTATAGATACATTGATGACTTAATATTTGTGTGTAAAGATGGATTGACATTTGTCTCTGAATTTATAAAGGACCTTCATAGTAACAAATTTGGGATAAAGTTTGATGGCATACAATTAGGAAAGAATGTAAATTTTTTGGTTTAAGGGTAGAAGGTAGAGAGGATGGAAGTATTAGAACTAAAATATACAGAAAATTTGAAGAAAGAGAGTACATATTACATGGAGAAAGTTGTCACCCAGTGCATACCATGGAGGCAATACCATATTGGGAAATGTTAAGAATAAACAGAATGTGCAATGATTTAAAAGACATGGAAGAAGAAATACTGCGGAGATGTTTATAAATAGAGGATATCAAGCTGAAAAAATACAACAAGCTATAAATAAGGAAATTCAAAAAGACATGGGCAAAGGGTAACTCATAATTCAGTGAATAGGAGGGAAAATCAGTGCAACATGAATTCAAGAGAAAGTCTTTTTTTGTAACAAAATATACTCTTTTTAGTGAGAAGTTCAAAGAAGGAATAAAATATGGGTGGGATTTATTAGAAAGTCTGATGAAACATTTTATACAAATGTGAAAGTGCTTACTGATTTTACTTATTAAAGGATTTTATTTTATTTTTGGTCGGCTTCGATTGTCTTGGTGTACCAAACCTTTGTTTTTTATTTATTAGGAAAAGATAAGCGTTTAAAACATGTTTATAATAAGAAGGTAATTTTTTCATACACCAGAGATAGAAATCTGAAAGATTTTTTAGTGCATGGGAAGTTTGAGTTACCGGACAACATTAGATGTAGAGAAATGGGTCAACAAGGAACCTTCCCATGTGGTAGATGTAATATTTGCCCTTTTATAAAGAATACTTTCACAAAGGTGAATGGGATAAAATTTCAGGAAAAAGGAGAACATAGTTGTACCAGTGAAGGAATAATATTAAACACACAATGAGGAAACCAATGCAGGATCCAAACTTCTAATCTCACCACAGCAACTCGACCACAGTGTAGGCAAGAAAGGCTTATGACTCTGATGATACCAGGTAGACTGGTGAAAGCGCTCAGTCTTTTGTCATTGAAAGGAATAAAATCATTGAACCTTCGTGTTTTTATGCTGGTGCCTTTCTTGCCTACACTGTGGTCGAGTTGCTGTGGTGAGAAGGAATAATATATTGCCTAAAATGTCCATGTAATAAATATTATATTGGAGAAAGCAAAAGAAGTCTAGCGACTAGAGTAAAAGAGCACATACGTGATATTAAAAAGGGCAGCAAATACAGCCCTGTTGCACTGCACTTGGGGAGAATTTAGTGAGTTACAAGTAATTTTAGAGCAAATTGTTGGGGCAAACATTAACATGGTAGATATAAAAAAGAAGCTCAGGGAGAAAGAATCTATATTTATTTTAAAATATAACGCATTAAGTCCGGCAGGACTTAATCAAGAATGTAATTGGAGATGTTTTTTTATAAATGTGTTTTTAATATTTTTTAAATATTAAATGTTATATAGATTAATTAATTGATGTTACCTGATTCATTGCAACAAGTATTTAATGAAGTTATTTCTAAACAAGTCATACTCTGTTAAAGGCTTGTCAAAGCCGAGGCGCTAGAGAAGTGATTTGGTGTGTTTTCGTTTTTTATAAAACGTTAAAAGTTCACTGGCTTTTTTTTTACAACGTGGTGATATAAACAATTACTCTATGCCTATAAACCAAAAAATTCTGCTGGCCAAAAACCTCAACTCATAAACTGTGGCCAAAGTCTTGATTAACTTTCCCACAGAAATCAGAACAACTTCTAAATTCCTTACTTTTAAACATATACTCAAACAGTTTCTAACGAATACATGGCATTGCTCTTGCACAAAACCTAGTTAAGGTAGGCAAGTTATGTAAAGATATCAATACTAGTACCATATCCACAGGGCAGAGACCTCATCATATTTCTTGCACTAACATTTACCCCTTTTATGTACCTTGCCTCTATACTATCCTCCACCACTCTAACTACACTCCTCTCAATGTACCATACTTACCCTCTACTCCTCCCTTAATCTCTTTGCTGTTTGAAGTACTTACTAAACAGTCTCGTGGCATATAAGTAACTTTCTCAGCTAGTGAAAAACTAATGTCTTTTAGGGGTCGCCACAGCGGATCTCCGGTCCACTAATGATTGGGAGTGGATATTTACGGTGCAGAGTTGCCAGCCCGACGCCCAACCTTCAAAGAAGGCACACCCATTCATGCATGCACCTACTTGCATGTCTTTAGATTTCAACTCGACCACAGGGAGGACATGCAGACTCCACACAGAAGGCACTCCAGCCAAGAATCGAATGGGAGAACCTCTTGCTGTGAGGCGACAACGCTAACCGCTGCACCACCTCGGCCCCAACTTTCTCAACTAGTGAACATCCCTATAATTATACTATGTCTAACAGCTCTGTCATGTTGTATTATAATACTTCCAATAACATATGACAGCCCTAAGTTCTTCTTTTCATTCTGAGCTTTTCTTCTTCTATACATGATCACACATTAACTGCTCTCAACTTTTTCACATCTTTATCTTGTTTTGCAGTGGTTTCAGAATGTTGTATTTTATTTAATATTGTTTCCTAACAAATCTACATCCTTATCACAATGTACATTGCACTCAAAATATTTTTCTTTGCAATTATGATTTATTCTGCTTTGTGATTTAGCAATGTTTATTGCCTGTATATTGTACTAAATTGTGTTAAATTGTATGTATTTGGAGCTTTTCTTCAAGGCCTCTGCTGAAAATGGGTATTTCTTGACTCAGTCAGACTTTCCCGCTAAACAAATAGGTTCATAGGTTCATACCAACTTACTAGGCAAGCCTAGCCAAACAATTCCCCTGATATTTCTTCCCACAATATTTACTTCCCTGGACCCATGTCTGATGTGATCCCCGGGGGTGAATTTCCTATCTCCCATCCAGTCGTCAAGATTCCTTTTAAAGATGGCCAAGGAGGCACTCTGGTTGACATGTATGGGAAGTCTATTCCAGAGTATGGGGAGTCTATGGGTCAGGAACCTATCCCTCCAGCATGTTTTGTTCATTGTGATGACAAGGTTTAGATCCCTGGAGCATGTGACTCTGAGGGATTGGGATTTCTTTAAGTGGAGCATGTCCAACAGCTCAGGGCGTGACATGGCCTTGTATGTTAAGCAGAGATCGCCTCTGAGTAGACGATATGCAACAGAGTATAGCTGGAGTTTTTTTAGATGGTTAGTACAGGGCATCTGCTTTAGACCTATGATTCTTTTAGTAAGGTATTTCTGCAGCCTTTCCAGCTTTTGCACATGTCTTGTGAGGTACATACCAAATGGGGTGTTGTACTCTATAATGGGTCTAATGAGGGATGAGTACAGTGGGACAATGACCTCCTTTTTTTCTGGATGAAAAGCCCTTAGTGATGTGGTATGCCACATAGAAGAATTTCCTGACTGTTGTGGCGATGTGGTTATCGAAGGTGAGACCACTGTCCACCTGTGTCCCTAAGTCTGTCATCACAATTTTGGTGTTTATTGTACTGCCACCTATGTGGTAACTCATGGGTACATGTTTTTTTCCAAAGGGGATAACTGTACATTTCTTGGCATTAAGCTTGAGCCCATGGCTCTAACACCAAGCATCTGTTTCTGTAAGGCCCTTTTGTAGAATATCCACATCATTTGGGCATTCAGTAATGTCAAATAAATAAGTAAATAATAATAAAAAAAAAAACACACAGTAAACTTCCCCATCTTGGTCGCAACACGGTGACATAGTACTGATTCAGTTATCACAGATGTTATTTTTATCATACTCCATCTTCATTGAAAGTATGCATTTCAGTTTTTTCCTTTCCTATTGGTATCGTTCTGCTTAGGATTAGTATCACAGAACTTAGAACTGTGACTCCCCCCACCACATTGGAATTGATTAACACATGGTTTGCTGCTCATTTGTTTCACAGAAAATGACTCTTATTTCACTTTTAGACTTAAAAACAGAATTCTAAAAACTGTATCATTAATGAATAAGCATTAAAGTTACTAGCTTATCAGAGTTCTTGAGGCCACTTGCAATACCTATTTATTATATTTTTTATTTATATATATATATATATATATATATATATATATATATATATATATATATATATATGGTTTACCGACATAATGTTGAATGTCATAATGTCTAATAGTCATTTGGTTGAAAAATAACATCTCAACCCAAAATATTGAATTATCAAAATGTCTACAATCATTTAATTGAAAAAGCAATGAGATCAACTCTAAAATTTTGCAGAGGGGCTACGCCCCCTGCACCCCCCCCCCCAACACCCCCCTACTTAAATATATCAACTCCGAGATCACACTACAGTGCAGAAATGGGCAAATTCAATAATTTCAGCATTGTGTGTTTAGACTAATTTTGTTTCAACATTTTGATCATTCAATATAGTGTGTTCAACCAATTCAGTTTCAGCCATTTAGCATTCAACATTATGTCGGTAAACCTATACATGCACACATATATATTTATAAACCTGTCTAATGATAACATTTGAAACATTTTCAGTTTACTTTATCAGCCAAAGCTTTAAAATGTTCTTTAAACCCTGCCTTTTTGTTCTTGCTGGTTTATCAGTAGTAAAGCCCAGTGTAAAAAAAAAGTGTAATTCCTTGTACTTTAGAGGATACCAGCCCTAGCCAAAAGTTCTTTCTTAAGATGTTCTTCTTCTTTCACTGTTGCAGTCCTGACTGTTGGTATGTCCTGCTGTAAAAGCCCATGACCAGTCCGACTAACAGAGAACACTGTTTTTGCCTCCCAGGGTGGCGGACGCCCTTACCAACTTCAGTATGCTCAGGTATAAAGGGAGCCATCATACTTCATCACTTCAGTATTTTCTTGCAACCATAGCCAGAAGCAGTATACAAGTGCTTCGATCTGCACCAGAGAGAAATTGTCATCAGAAAGATAAGTACCCTGTTGGGGAACTCTTTTCTATTTCACTTAACTCATGTCAGGTAAAGTAAATGATTGTCTCCACTGTGGTAAACAAATCCCTCACAGACACTTCCATTCTCTTTGTGTTACTTGTGTAGGCCCAGACCACAATGTCCCTAGTTGTCATTTTGTGCTAGGTTTAATGCTAGAACGATTAGGCTTAGGGACAAATTCTTAGCTTGTTTTCTAAGAGAAGAATCAGTTGAACCACGTCCGATCGCATCTGCCAGTCGTCCCAGTCTTGGGCTGCATAAGTACAAAAAAGAGAAGAAACTTAAGCCAGCGGATGACTATCACTCCTTCTAGACTGATAATTGTTGAAGAATGTGAGGTGCCTTAGCAACCCCTTCGACATTTGAAACAGCAACAGAGGCCTCTATCGAGACTCTTTTGGAGTCTGACATAGCTTTGGTTCCTTCAACTTCCACTGCTCACATTTCAGCTCATCGGGTGGGTCCAAGGTTGCTCAGCAGGCCACTGCTTCTGACAAGCGCTTGTTAACTGGCAGTACAATGAAGCAAACCTACAGTGGTGCTCTTCCACAGAGAGACAGGTGCCAGGGTGTTAGACACACCTAGGCCTAACGCCAAACCCAGTCCAAAGAAAGGCAGTGTGGCAACACCTCCATCTATGGTCTCCCACTTACCAAGATCCCAACAGGATTTTATTAAGTTGGCTGAGGACTTAATTAACATTGTAAGGGCCAGACAGACCACAGGTGAAGCCACCACAGAAAAAAGGAAAAGGGATGACTATACTGATCTTTTCCCAGATCCCTTACTATCTGAGGAGGATTCAGACTTGAAAGACTCTGGCTCAGAGGAAGGACCCTCTTACGTATGCTTTGAGGAATCAGATTCTGAGGAGAAACTTCCCCTGACTTCACCTCCAGAGGATCATACATTTGGGGAAACTCTTCATGTTAAGAAACAGCACTTTCAGTGGGAAGCACAAGACTATTCCCAGGCCAAGAAGAGAGAGAGTTCTTGGACCTACCTGAACACAAACCTTTAGCTATCTCTCCCATTTTGGTTGTGGTAGAGGATATTTTCCAGGATGCCTCCATGAACCCTGACCCACTTCTCCCTGCTCCTAGGAAACCAGACACAATCCCTAACCCTGCATCTCATGGCACAGTACCTGTTGGGTGAAAAGAGTAGCCTGGCAGACCACCTCAGGAAGAATCTGACAGAACCCCATGAATGGTATCTCTATCAGGAAGTTTTCTGCACAATAACACAGCAATGGGGGGAGGTGGGTCCCCCAGGTGAACATAGTTGCCAGCAAGGACAATTCTCACCTGGAGAAGTTCTGCACCAGGACGAGGCATATATCTGCAGGGAGAACAGATGCCTTCTCCTTCCCTTGGACACACCTCTTCATTTATACCTTCCACCATTAGCCCTGATGTTCTTCACAGTCCTAACATATGGGTTATCTGGCTTCCGGTAGCCCTCAGTCGACCCGAATACCATAGTCCTCGGTATATGATGTTGGCTGCCGCCGGTTGTAAAACTGATGTCAGAACGTCAGGTATAAAGGGAGGCAGCCGACACCATTTCCTCGGTCTTTCTTGCCACGGAGCCCAAGGCAGATGCAATTTGCACTAGTGCCAGTCGGACGTTTACCTTCTTTTTGCTTTCCATCTACCAAGTTGAAGACACCTTCAGATAAGTACCCCGTTGGGGATCCTCTTTTCTTGCTTTAATGAATGTCAGATAAAGTTAATAACTGTCTTGCCTGTGGAAAACAGATTCCGCACCATGATTTTCATTCCTGTTGTATAACTTGTTTGGGCCTTGAGCACGACATCCCTAACTACAATCTCTGTGCTTCCTTTAATCCACCGTACCATACGCTGTAGAGCTATGATTTTGTATAAGCATTTTGGAATCTGGCCTAAGTTCATCGGTATGGCATTTTCTGGTCTCCCGACTTCGAATATACCTAGGAAACACAAAGACAACAACCACGACAGGCCTAGAGTTAAATCTGCTAACGACGCACCGGTGAAATTCATCAGCACAGCAGTAGTCAGTGAGGAGCTTTTGCAGCCCCTGCAGTCTGCAGATTTTCAGCCACAGGCCTCTGCCGAGACCATTACAGAATCCTCCATACTGCAGGCTGCTATTTCGTCTTCAGACCCTCTGCCTGTCGCCGCCTCAGATGGGTCTGGAGCCGCTATGCAGTCACCGACTTCTGACACCTCTTCTTTTAGACATGAGACCAGAACCAGACCGATTACCTTAGTTCAGACTTCTACAGTTGCTAGTAACCAGTATATACAACAGACCTGATGTTAAAAAGCAAGATGTAGTCGATGCCAATAAGGAGATGAAAAGCAAAATCCAAAGTTGTAAAAAATCACTTGAGGCAACTGGAACCAAACCAACCGAAAAGCCACCACTCGTTCTTCTTCAAAAACTTCTTTATTGACCTAGGTTTCGTTCATACGAACTTCTTCAGAATACATACTGCTACTCAACACAAGGTTTATATACAATATAATATATAGAATAATTACTTAATTGATGTCATTGATTTTCATTAATGAATTCTTAAAAAGGAAATGTCCTGTTTTCAAGATATATCATGTCTATTAAAAACCATTGTAACTACAATATTGAAATAAACCTGGATCAAATATAGGTATGCATTCTATTATGTGAATAATACTACTATTTTATACTAAAAATACCAACATAATTAAAATATGTACATATAATCAACTATTAATGTATATCATAAAATTATACCTTACATTAAATATTACATATACTAACACATACAAATCTCATTTGATATATATAACATATAGTGTTATAAAATTGTATATTACCTAATTAAGTTAAATCCCTCAATTCTGATGTTATATTAAAAAGTTATTATATGGAACTGTTACAATTTATCAGAGGTCTAATGTAATATTATGTGCAATATACCATATATAATTCTATAACCCAAATTAAATAAAATAAATATTTATTTCCAACACTACTGACAAGTATTACTTCAATTAATTTGTTGTATATATTTATATATATATATGTAATCCATCCATTAACCCACTATTACCAAAAATTAATAAAGTCATATTTTTACAATGAACCAAAATTGTATATGATATAAATAATTGTTAATGTATATATCTAATATTGATTTTACAATACATCATCTATTTCCCATAAGCCCTGTTCAATTTCAATAATGGCAAAATAGTTAAATATTCATTTATACCAGGTGGAATATATGAATTCAGACGTATTTGCCATTTTAATTCCTCCATGTCTAAATGATACATGATTATTTTCCCCTGCAGATCGTAATGAATTTGATTAATGACCATAAATTTAAATTTATGGTCATTATTTTCGATAAAATGTCTCGCTAGAGCATTGGTACTCTTATGATGTTTTATATCTAACAAATGTTCTTTAATTCGTTCTCTAAATTGTCTTTTTGTTTTCCCTACATAGAAGGCTTTACATTGTTGACACAAAGCCATATACACTACATTTGATGTTAAACAATTATAATGTCCATGTATCCTAATTTTATAACCATTAATCATTATTTCTGTACCAGAACAATGTATATAATTACATGTGGTACATGTTCCACATTTAAAATTTCCTTTACTTCTATTACTATACTTATTGATGTTTCCTTTATTTTCTAATATATTTTTAAATGATGGACTTTTTTTATATACAAATTTTATTGGGCCTTGAAAATGTTGTCTCCAAGTTTTTTCATTCATAAAGAAATCCCAATTTTTTCTAATTATGCTCTCTATGTCCTTAACACAATCATTATAAGTGATTATATACAATGGAACATTATTAAAATAGTTTTTTTCTAACATTATTTTACTATCTGATGTTATTTTATTTAGAGAACCAGTTTTTAATATCGCGGTATAAATTCCATTTTGTCTCTTATTTTTTACTTCATTGTATATGTTAACACAAAATTGTTCTGGATAACCTCTATTCCTAAATAATTGCATAATATATTTAAGTTCTTCTATGAAATCTTGTTCTTCACTTACCATTCTGGCTGCCCTGACCATCTGCCCTTTAATAATAGCTTTTTTTCTGATGGTCAGGGTGCCAGCTATTAAAATGCAAGTATGCATTAGAAAAAGTGGGCTTTCTATGTATTTGTGTTTTTAAGATGTTTGTCTCTTTATTATATACAATATCTACATCCAAAAAGGTGATTTTCTCATCATGAACGTGATGAGTGAATTTTAGAAATTTTACTGTAGTGTTTATATATTCCAAAAAAGTTTTTAACATATCTTTTTCATGGTCCCAAATGATGAAAATATCGTCTAAATATCTAGTATACATTTTGAGGTGTTTATAAAAATCCGATTGAAACAAATAATTATGTTCCCAATATCTCATAATGAGGTTTGCATACATGGGGGCACATGGTGCCCCCATGGCTGCCCCATGCACTTGCTGGTAATAGCTTCCTTCAAAATATATAAAATTATTGTTTAAGACAATATCCATCAAATTTATTAATGTATTAATTTGTTCTTGTTCATATAAATGTGTCTCAAACAATTGTTCCTCAAGCCATATTAGGCCAATATCATGAGGAATTGTTGTAAAAAGGTTTACGACATCAATTGTTACAAAAGTATATTCATTTTTCATTTCTATTTCTCTTAATTTACTCAAAAAATCCCATGAATCTTTTGTTATATAAGTGAAACATATCATGCTCTCCTTGAAGAAATAATCCAAGTAATGACTTATATTACATGTTATACTTCTATTCCCATCTACAATCGGTCGAAATTGTAGATTATTGAGGCCTTTATGTATCTTTGGTATCCCAAAGATACCACTTATTACTGGATATTCATTCTGTAAATATTCATGTTCATTCTCAGTAATTTCCCAACATATCATCTAGTAATATTTCTATTCTTTTAAAAGCTATATTCACTTGATTCTTACTTATTTCAACATATGTGTCACTTAGTAACATATTAGTCATGTAGAAACTATAATCACTATAGTCTAATATGACTATACCATTACCCTTATCTGGCCTCATAATTCTTAATTTCAAGTCATTACTGATATCATTAAGTAATATTTCTTCTTCTTGAGTCATATTTGAATGTATGTTGTACTTATATTTTTTATAAAACTTTCTTACATCGTATTCACTTCTTTTTTCAAAATTCGCTATTTCTTCGTTTATGGGTGGGTTGAATAAGCTAGGTTTTATAAAGAGCTTATGTTGTTGACTTTGATTATCTATTTTATTGTGAAAAAATGCTTTTAGGTTCAATTTCTGTGAAAATAAATATAGATTCTACTATGTTGCCTTTTTTACAAGGAATGAAATTAAACCCTTTAGAAAATAAATCAGCATGTTCCACAGTTATGTTCTTTGAAGAATAATTATGTACTTTAAAATCATGTTTTGCATTTGTCACTATGTTAGTGTTACTTAAAAAAACATAATCATTAATGTCAGGTACTGTATCTACATTGAAGTATATATCTGTATCTATAACTTGTAATTCTGTACAATTGTGATTGACTGAATAATGGTCTGGATTACAATCTATATAAAAATTAACTTCATTACAATATTCATAATGACATTCTTCATTCTCATATGTTTGCTTGCCAGTATTTTCAAAATACACTTTATCAATTTTGTCATTAAGCTCACTTTCGTTATATTGGTATATGCTTAGTTCCAAAAGTGCATCATCAATTGTATTATCATGACCATCTTGTGTCCCCTTAGGTACTAAAAGGCTGTTACTATTATACAGATCACATATAATATTCTCATGGTCAACTACAGAGTTTAAATTCTGATAAAGGGACATCAAACTTGTACATTGTTTTATATGTTCAGTTGAACCAATGCCAATATCAAGGCAAGGCGTACTCACAGTTAATGTATTGTTGTCAACTTCCTGCAGCTGTTGAATGTGAGGAAGTTCAAAAAAACTTGTTTCCACTCTATCTGTCCCCACCTGTACTACTAAATCTGTAGTTACACTTATTTCCGCTTTCCGCTTGCTTTGTAATGTCCCAAAAAAGTCTGTTTCGGTTTAGCGCCTTTTTTGTTGAATTCCTGTTGGTTATAGTACTCGTTTTGGTTTTTCAGCCGATTAGATCTCCTAACGCCTTCCTCTATGCTGTCCTCGCCCTCATTCCGAGTATTCTCGTCATCTCCCTCATACGGCGGATTGACGTCATCTGCAACTGCCGAAGAGTTCTCTGCGTGCTGGTTACCATGGTGTTGTCCCTTTGAACCTCCAGATTTTGGATATGCTTGTTGTTGTGCATATCTTTGTATGTCACGTTGAATTTTGACATTTTTCTTTTGAAACAAAATGTCACAACTGTGCGTAACATCCGATATGATGTGCGTGTACTGATCATATATATGTTCGAAAAGAAGATCTTTTGAGATGTTTTGATTTAATTCATCTAATTGATTTAATAATTCTTCAATTTTCATACTATTATGATTTACCATTATTTCCATCAAATGGATGCCACAGTTGTCAAAAAAGTCATGTAATTCCTTGAGCATACTAACATTATGTTCACAGCCATTGGGATATCGCCAGAGCCGTAAACCTTTGGGTATAATTCTTAATTCAATGTTACGTGTCAAATAACAGTTCTCCAGTTGTGTCCGTTTAAGTTTAAACAATTTTGTCTCAAATGTTCTTAACATTTCTTGCATAGGTTTTGATTCAGACATCACTTCAGTTGGTAAACGTTGTGAAGTGCTGACATTTTGAAAATTAAATGCAGTAGTTTTCCAACAGTTTATGTCTCTAATGGTTTTTTCTTTACTATATGCATCAGATTTACCTTGCGTTGATACAATAGGTGGCGTAGGTTGTGTAAGGGGTAAACCAAAACTATCCCCTGAATGCGATAATTCCACCACTTCCTTGGTTAGTATTTTTTGTATAAGAACCGAATGTTCTTTTAAAGTTTCACATATTTGCTGTAACATGCTCCCGACATCCACCGAACCACTCTCACTCGCCATGGAAACTAGTAACCAGTATATACAACAGACCTGATGTTAAAAAGCAAGATGTAGTCGATGCCAATAAGGAGATGAAAAGCAAAATCCAAAGTTGTAAAAAATCACTTGAGGCAACTGGAACCAAACCACCCGAAAAGCCACCACTCGTTCTTCTTCAAAAACTTCTTTATTGACCTAGGTTTCGTTCATACGAACTTCTTCAGAATACATACTGCTACTCAACACAAGGTTTATATACAATATAATATATAGAATAATTACTTAATTGATGTCATTGATTTTCATTAATGAATTCTTAAAAAGGAAATGTCCTGTTTTCAAGATATATCATGTCTATTAAAAACCATTGTAACTACAATATTGAAATAAACCTGGATCAAATATAGGTATGCATTCTATTATGTGAATAATACTACTATTTTATACTAAAAATACCAACATAATTAAAATATGTACATATAATCAACTATTAATGTATATCATAAAATTATACCTTACATTAAATATTACATATACTAACACATACAAATCTCATTTGATATATATAACATATAGTGTTATAAAATTGTATATTACCTAATTAAGTTAAATCCCTCAATTCTGATGTTATATTAAAAAGTTATTATATGGAACTGTTACAATTTATCAGAGGTCTAATGTAATATTATGTGCAATATACCATATATAATTCTATAACCCAAATTAAGTAAAATAAATATTTATTCCAACACTACTGACAAGTATTACTTCAATTAATTTGTTGTATATATTTATATATATATATATGTAATCCATCCATTAACCCACTATTACCAAAAATTAGTAAAGTCATATTTTTACAATGAACCAAAATTGTATATGATATAAATAATTGTTAATATATCTATCTAATATTGATTTTACAATACATCATCTATTTCCCATAAGCCCTGTTCAATTTCAATAATGGCAAAATAGTTAAATATTCATTTATACCAGGTGGAATATATGAATTCAAACGTATTTGCCATTTTAATTCCTCCATGTCTAAATGATACATGATTATTTTCCCCTGCAGATCATAATGAATTTGATTAATGACCATAAATTTAAATTTATGGTCATTATTTTCGATAACATGTCTCGCTAGAGCATTGGTACTCTTATGATGTTTTATATCTAACAAATGTTCTTTAATTCGTTCTCTAAATTGTCTTTTTGTTTTCCCTACATAGAAGGCTTTACATTGTTGACACAAAGCCATATACACTACATTTGATGTTAAACAATTATAATGTCCATGTATCCTAATTTTACAACCATTAATCATTATTTCTGTACCAGAACAATGTATATAATTACATGTGGTACATGTTCCACATTTAAATTTCTACAGTTGCTAGGCCTCCCGAGTCCCTCCAGATTGCTAGCAAACCTTCCATCCGCAAACCTGCTCACAAGCAGGCATTGGCCTCCCCTCCTGTGCCTCATTCCCAGTTGGTAAAGATGGCTGGTGATCTTCTTTCCCTGGTTAGGGGCTCTCAAAGCCCCCATCCAAGAGGGCTAGGGAGCTGTCTCCTGATGTTTTGTCTGTCTCAGATTCTGAGGTTTCCAGTATTTCTGCTAGTGAAGAAAGAAATTCTCAACTTTTTTCCGACTTTGAGGATTCTGATGCTGAGGACTCTATGTCTTCTGCCTCCCTTCCAGAAGATTTTTCCTTTGAGGATACTTTGAATACTCTTAGGGAGCATTTTAAATGGGAATGTCAGGATTTTCCTCAGTCTAAGAAAAGAATCAGTGAATTTTTGAATTTGCCATAGCATAAGCCTCTGGCTATACCTCCAGTTTTGGAAGTTGTAGATTATGTTTTCATGGAAAATTCTTTAACTCCTAGTTCTGTTCCTCCTGCCCCCAGAAAACCTGATAGGTATTGTAGGGTTCCTGATTCACATCAATTCCTTTTTAAAAACCCTACTGCTGATCCTGAAATTATTTCTCAAGGCCCCAAGGGTGTTAAGGCTACTGTTGCTAAAAACCCTGTGCCTTCTGATAAAGAGTCTAGGGCCTTGGACAGGTGGGTTAAAAACATCTATACCTCTGCAACTCTTGCCATTAGATCTGTGAATTGCCTTTTTCACATACTTAAGTATCAGCAGCATACTTTGGAGGCTATTAAGGCTAAACTTGGGGATATTCCTTCCATGTCTGAGAACAACGATTTACAAGACTTACTGAATTCTGCCACTTTAGTTAGTAAGCATTCACTTCATTGTGGTTTTCACACTTTGGAGGCTTCCTGCAGAGCAGCAGCCACTGGTTCCGTTATTAGACAGCATGCTTGGCTCAGGGACCAGCCTCTTTCTGAACCTGTTAAATCTAAATTGCTGGATGTTCCTTTGCACAAAGACAATCTTTTTGGTAATAAGGCTGAGGAGGTACTGAAGAAGTTGGAGGATAAGGCGAAATCTTTGCAAGTTGTAAAAGATTTCCTTCAGGTTCAGCCTCCTAGGTTCAGTAGGCATTATCGTTCCAAAAATTGGTCTTTCCCTGATCCTGGCAAGCAGGGTTGCTCTAGGCCTAGGGGTTTCAGGTGTTCCAGAGGGCAGGCTTCTGCCCCTCAAAGGGCTAAACAGTGACATTCTTCTTCTGCTAAATCGGAGAGTTCTAAGCCAGCTTCCCAAAGCAAGCCTTCTCAATGACTCTGGCCTTCTTGTGCCTACCTCTGCAGGCCCTGGGTTTCCTTTGGGGGGAAGGTTAGCTAGGTTCACAGAGGTATGTTCTACCATCACAGATGACAAATGGGTGCTCAGTATAGTAAACCAAGTTTACAAGTTTTATTTTCACACCTACCCTGTTCTTCAAGGCATACCCAGACATACCCAGAACTCTCAGGGCAGAGGTAGAAAATCAAATTTCTTCTCTACTGACTATGGGGGCTATAGAGCCAGTTCTTGCAAATCAGGCAGGCCTAGGTTTTTATTCAAGACTTTTCCTGGTTCGCAAAAAAGGGGCACCTGGCGCCCTATTCTGGATCTGTCTATTCTAAACACTTTTCTGGTGATTCCCAAATTCAAGATGCTCACTCTTCAACAGTTACTACCTGTGCTGGGCAAGGATTCATGGCTGGTATCTTTGGATCTCAAGGAGGCTTATCTGCACATCCCAATAAGGGAAAGTTGCAGGCAGTTCCTTCGTTTCAGGGCTGAGGAGCAACACTTTCAATTCTCTGCACTGCCCTTTGGCTTATCTACTGCTACCAGAGTTTTTACGAAGTGCCTGCCTCTAGCCATTGCTTTTTGCAGGCAGAGAAACATTCAGATTTATCCTTACCTGGATGACTGTCTCATTCAAAAAACTCCCCAGAACACCTAGAAAAGGATTTGGACTTCATGAAGAACATTCTCACCTCTTTGAGTTACACTCTCAATGAAAAGAAGTCAAAGTTGGTTCCTACAAGGGAGATTGTTTTCCTGGGAGCGAGCCTGAATACAGCCACCCAGGTGGTATTCCTCCCTCAAGAGAAGCAAGAAGATCTTTCGGCTTACTTCATGAACCTGGCAAGCATGACCCAGCTCTCTGCAAGGCATTTCCTGCAAGCACTGGGGTTCATGGCTTCTTGTATTCTGATGATCCCATATGCAAAGCTGCATATGAGAAAACTTCAATGGTACCTCAAGAATATTTGGTGTCAACACACACAGGACTTAGACTTGATTCTTCTCCTAATTCTCCGTCTGCAAATGGAGTTCCTCTGGTGGGCGACAGCCTGTTCTCAGAACAAGGGTCTGCCTTTCCGCCCACCACCTGCCAGACAGACTCTCACCACAGATGCCTCAGATTTTGCATGGGGTGCTCATCTGGAAGGGAAGGGCATACAGGGGACTTGGAGCACCCAGTAGATTCATCTGCACATAAACTTAAAAGAATTGATGGCAGTGCAGCAGGCCTTGCTGGCTTTCAAGGACCTACTCTACCCTGGGACTCTGCTGATCAGGACAGACAATACCACAGTCATGTGGTGCATCAACAAGCAGGTGGGGACTCACTCTTACCCCTTGTGCAGACAAAGCATGAGATTGTGGTCCATAGCAGCATCCATGGGTTTACATCTAATAGCCCAGTATCTTCCAGGGAGGCTAAACTCCTTGGCAGATCATTTGAGCAGACATGTTCTGGATCCTCACAAGTGGCAGCTGAACAGGGTCATTTTCCATTGCATCACTCATCATTGGGGTACCCCACAAGTGGATCTTTTCTCCTCTCACACCAATCATCTCCTTCCAACCTTTGGCACCAGGGAGTTTCACAACAAAGCTTGGAGGGTGAACGCCTTGTCCTTCCCATGGACACAGCTCTCAGTTTATGCCTTCCCTCCTCTGCCTCTTCTTCCCAGAGTGCTGCTAAAGATAAGGGATGAAAAACCAAAGGCTATTCTTATAGCACCAGATTGGCCCAGGCAGCATTGGTATCCCCTCCTTCACAGCCGTTCCCATGCTCAGCCTTGGCATCTTCCCCGGTACCAGATCTGTTGGTTCAGGAAGAGAGAATGTTTCTTCATCCTCATCTTCAAACTCTGCATTTAACTGCCTGGCTAATACTTTAATTCTTTCCCAACAGGTGGTTGAAGTTCTTCATAAGGCCAGGAGGCCTAGCACCAGAAAATACTATGCAGATAAATGGAAGAAATTTTGCTCTTGGATGCAGGCTGAAGGAGAAGAGTCTTCCCAACCTTCTCTTTCCCTCATTCTTGACTACTTAGCAGGATTGCTTAATGGTGGACTTTCCTTTTCTTCAATCAAAATTCATACTTCAGCAATTTCTGCTCATTGTTCTTTTGAGCAACCCATTTTTACTCACCCCTTGATGAAGTAGTTCCTGAGGGGAGCTAGCAATCGTAGACCTCCCAGAAGAGCCCCTACTCCTGCTTGGGATCTTAATTTTGTCCTGGAAAAGCTTACTCTACCTCCCTTTGAACCAGATGCCTCTGCAGATTTGAAGTTTCTCTCCTGGAAGACTGCTTTTCTTTTGACTATTACTTCAGCCAGAAGGGTTTCAGAGCTGCAAGCCTTAATGGCAGTAGAACCTTTCATTATTTTTCATTCAGATCGGGTTTCTCTGAGAACTAATCCCTCCTTTATGCCTAAGGTGGTTTCCAGTTTAACCCTTAACCAGTCTATTCACCTGCCTACCTTTTTCAACAATCCCCAGAATAAAGGGGAAAGGATTCTGCACTCTCTTGATGTGCATAGATAGCTGAGATTTTACTTAGACAGGACTAAATCCTTTTGAAAATCTGAACAGTTGTTGGTTAGCTTTGCTCCTGGGGCTCAGGGTAAAGCTATTTTGAAACAAACCATCTCCAAATGGATTGCTCACTGTATTCACTTTTGTTACCTACAGCATGGGAAGGTTCCCCATCAGGCTATTAGGACCCATTCTACTAGAACAGCCTCTACCTCTGCAGCTTTTCTGAGAGGTGTGTCTACTAAGGACATTCTAGGAGCAGCTACTTGGTGTGTCTACTAAGGACATTCTAGGAGCAGCTACTTGGTCTTCTGTCCATACTTTCACAAAGCTTTACAATCTACCCTTGTTTTCTAAATCCAGGACTGGTTTTGCCTCTGCAGTTTTGCAGGGCTTTCTTACTAACCCTTAATCTGTGATCCTTCCTCCCCCTTTGTCTTTTTCCGGGGCTTTGGGAATCAACCCATATGTTAGGACTGCAACAGTGAAACACAAAGAACATAGTACAGTTGTGTACACTTACCATAAATGTTGATGTTTGAGTGTATTCACTGTTGCAGTCCTGGTTTCCCACCCTCCATTCCCCCTTTTTTCCTAAGGCACAGACTATATATTTTTATTTTTTGTATGACATGTTTCCCTGGTGTTTCCTTCCTGGGTTAGCCTTCTTTTGGGGGCTCCTGACAGTTAAGGCAAGAAAAACTGAGGAAATGGCGTCGGTTGCCTCCCTTTATACCTGACGTTCTGACATCAAATTTACAACCGGTGGCAGCCGACGTCATATACCGAGGACACTGGTATTCGGGCTGACTGAGGGCTACTGAGAGCCGGATAACCCATATGTTAGGACTGCAACAGTGAATACACTCGAACATCTGCATTTATGGTTATAAGTGTACATGACTGTACTTTACCTCTAGTGCTTCCGAAGATCAGGGAGGAGGGCCCAAAGGCCATCCTGATAGCACCAGAATGGCCCAGGCAGCACTGGTTCCCCTTACTCCTCAAGCTCACCAGTCAAAAGCCTTTGGTGTTACCTCAGGGGGTGGACCTCCTCACTCAGAACAAGGGGAGGATTGTGTACCCCAAACTTCAGACTCTCATACACTTAACCTGGTTTATTCCACAGCACCCTACTGCACCTCCAACTTGAGTCAGCAGATGTAGGCAATTTTAAAAGACTCTAGAAGGCCTAGCACCAGAAAATCTTACTCAGCCAAATGGAAAAGGTTCTTGGTTTGGTGCCAGAGGCACTGGCTTCAGCCATATTCTGTTAACATTCATAACATTCTGGAGTACCTGGCCAACCTAGTGGAGAAAGGTCTCTCTTATTTCTCCATTAAGATACATGCCTCACACTGCCCACATCCCTAGTCATCCTAGAGTTTATTCTCATTCCTTACTGAAGCAAATTCTTAGGGGAGTTATTCATATTAGGCCCCCCAGGAGGAAACCCACCCCTCTTTGGGACCTCAAGTCTGTCCTAGAAAAACTAACTTTTCCTTTTTTCAAGCCTGCAGCCTCCACCACCTTAAAATTTCTTACCTGAAAAACAATCCTTTTACTGGCTATCACTTCGGCCAGGAAGGTCTCATAGTTGCAGACCCTAATGGCAGTGGAGCCTTTCATTATCTTCCATAAACACAGGGTTTCCCTTCGAACTAATCCTTCCTTCAGCCCTGAAAACAGAGGGGAAAGATTACTGCACTCTTTGGATGTACATAGAATGCTATGCTTCTACCTGGACAGGACTAAGTCTTTGAAGAAAACAGACCAACTGTTCATTACTTTTGCCCCAGGCTTGGAAGGAAAGCCAACTTCTAAACAAGCTATTTCCAAGTGGATTTCCCACTGCATCTCTTTCTGTTACAGCCATCATGACAAAAAGTCCCCTGGTTTGATAAGGTCACACTCTACTAGGGCCACAGCTACTTCTACAGCATTCCTCAAAGGGGTTATCACTAAGGACATCTTGGAGGCAGCCACTTGGCCTTCTGTGGATACCTTCAATAGGCACTATCACCTGGGAAACTTTTACAAGTCTAGAGCATGTTTTATATCTGCAGTCCTGCAGGGAATTCTCTCCTCTCATTATTTTCCTTCCACCCTCTCTAAAACTTTGTGAGTCTTCCCAACAGTCAGGACTGCAACAATGAAACACAAAGAACATACTACAGTCATGTACACTTACCATAAATGTAGATGTTCGAGTGTATTCACTGTTGCAGTCTTCTTTCCCTCCCACCTACCCCTTCAGCATACTAGGTGGGCTAGTAGAATCTACCAAGGACCCTACAGCTCCCAACCCTGGTTTGGCTCCAGTCTGGCTTGCCCCACCTTAGGTACACTTAAGGCCTCCTTGGATCCACGCTAACTTGGTCCTTCTAGAGTACACTTGGGGGCTCTTTCTAAGTGGGTCAAGAAAATACTGAAATGATGATGCAGGCTGGCTCCCTTTATACCTGAGCGTACTGACGTCAGTAAGGGCATCTCCCAGCCTGGGAGGCAAAAACAGTTTTACCTGGTAGTCGAGGGCTTTCAAAGCAAAAAATCCCAACAGTCCAGACTGCAAGAGTGAATACACTTAAACATTTACATTTATGGTAAGTGTACACAACTGTATTTTTTTCATATTCCTGTAACCAATTTTCTCCAAGTCTGTAGATGTTTTTCACAACCTTCCCTGTCAGCTGCAGTGGCAAGACTTTTGACTGCTTTGCTCAGTTCCAGTTCTCTGTGGTGGCATAGTGCTCAAATGCCACCAAGTAAGATTCTAGACCCCTCTCTGGTTAGTGTTTTTTCATAGAAAACAAATCTTGGGGTTGGTAGCTACATTAGCCAGCATAACCAGCTGTTGCTGCTGTCACCCTAGCTTTGGTTAGTCCACACTTGCAGCTTTATAAGTCTTTCTTGAAATTACCCCATGATTGAGCTCAACAAGAAACCACATCAGGAGCACAATGGTGGCAGTGTTGTAGGGAATTTGTAGCCTGAATGTGGTTTCAGCAGCAGAGGTGCTGAGATGATCTGAGAAATGGCAAGTCTCTAGACAACTGCCTGTGCACACAACCAGTATAAGGGCCAAAGAGACAGTAGAGGTAGGGCTTCTATAAACACAGATTTATTTTTATAAAGTCACATAAAAAACAAATGATAGTTTACTTGGCATGAAGCAAAAACAAAACAGTACCTTAGGTTATTTTTCCATCAGACGGTATTATAGTCTCTCACAGCCTTTCCAAGTACTGACTGCCTTAAAAGACAGAGTTTGGCTGCATGGCTGTACTAGACCCCAGATGTTTCTGCCAAGTATAATTCCAAAAGTTATCCCCAACTCCAGGATTTCAGAGTCTTACAGACAATCCACAGCTTACCAACACTGAATCTCAAGGTGAGGAACAAACTTCTGCATTCTAGCTTCCCATGTTACTTACTTATGTAGCAATAGAATCGACAGTCCATGTGTTTTAGGGTTCAGTCATACAATTCTGAGGCAAGGAAATTAATTACAGTACAGCACAGATTACATAAATGAAGGAGATGCAAAACACATGCAAAAGTTATTTGAAAAGAATTTATTGTAAAATGTCTACAACCTTAAACATTTATAGCATTTTATTAGTTCTGTTATTCTAATATAAACTGCTCATAAGCAATCTCAAGAAAGACAGCACCTTTAGTTAATAGATCTCCTTCAGTGTTTACATATTAGCAGCAAAATGTTTGTCCGTCATGTCAGCACAGTCAGGCAAAGAGCTTTCATCAGGAATACACGTCCTGATTACAGGCCATTCATGTAGAACCCTGATCATTTATACCTTTACATCTACGGACTCATTCTGACAGTGCACAATTAAAAATATGTTCTCTCACAAGTCAGTCTGCTAGAGCCAAAATATTATGAGTATATTTTATTATTATACTGCATAGTTTTTTCTGGGAAACACTTGGCATTTTCTCATACATGTTAGCTGCTAGAAAGAAAGTAGTATTTTTATTTTATTTTTATTTTATTTATTTATTTTACATTTGTTGACCGGGCTAGTCTAACTGGATATATGTCCATTTTCAGTAGAGGCCCGGGGACAAAAGCGCCAAGCACTAGCAGTGACAAAGAATACAATATATAGTAATTAGTCAATTAAGTTACAGTACACTGGCTGTGTTGGCAAGAACAAAAATAGTAATAAGTCATGTAGTAGGTTGAAGTTAATATCAATAACAGAGAAATAAACAAAAACAAAAAAATATATATATATTTTTTTTTTTTTTTTTTTTTATGTAGATTACAAAGTAAGCATCAAAGAATAGTATAGAAGAGAAGTGTAGAGAGAGCAAGAAGGGGAATAAGATGTCAGTCAGGGTTAGAGCATGGACAAAGCCAGTGAGATTTAAGATGTTCTTTAAGATGTTTTTTAAATAGGAAAGTTGAAGCAAGGGTGGATAGTTCAGTAGGAAGCTGGTTCCAGTTTTTACCTAGTGTGTTGGAGAAAAGTGAGTCCCCAGCTTTGTTTTTTGACTTAGTAGTGGCAACAAGGAGTTTATTAGTGTTTCAAGATTTTTGTATGGTGTGATCAGATTAGTGAGGATAGGGGTATTGTTAGGGTGATAAAGGATCTTTTGGGTGATAACTAGTTGTTGACAAAAGTAGTTAATTTTGCAGTTCTAGCAATCCCAGTTGTTTAAGGTTGAGACAGTGATGAGTTCTAAATGGGGTACCAGTGGCAAATCTGGCTATATTATTATAACTGGTGGAAAGTTTGGTAAGGTTGTTCTTAGATTGGTATATATTGCAGAAGCATAGCACAGGGTAGAGATTAGGTGGGTGTGGGCAATAGTCATTCTGGCTGATGGGGTAAGGAAGGGTTTGATTTTGTAAAGGGTGCCTAGGTTCATAGGTTCATAGGTTGGTACTAGGCTATCAGCCCTAGGGCCTATACAAGCCTAGCCATAACAATTCCCTGGCTATTTCTTCCCACATTATTTACTTTCCTGGACCCCTGTCTAGCAGGGCGACTGACGTGATCCCTGGGGTGAATTTCCTTTCTCCCATCCAATCGTCAAGGTTCCTCTTGAAGAGGTCCAAAGAGGCACTCTGCTTGACATGTATGGGCAATCTATTCCAGAGTCTGGGGAGTCTCTGGGTCAGGAACCTATCCCTCCAGCATGTTTTGTTTATTGTGATGACAAGGTTTAGATCCCTGGAGTGTGTAGCTCTGAGGGATTGGGATTTCTTTAAGTGTAGCATGTCCAACAGCTCTGGGTTTGACATGGCCTTGTATGTTAAGCAGAGATCGCCTCTGAGTAGACGATATGCGACAGAGTATAGCTGAAGTTTTTTAAGGCGGTCAGCGTTGGGCATCTGCTTTAGGCCTGTGATTCTTTTAGTGAGGTATTTCTGAGGCCTTTCCAGTTGTTGCAGATGTCTTGACAGGTACATACCTAATGGGCGATGCATTCTATAATGCGTCTAATGATGTATGAGTACAGTGAGACTATGACCTCCTTTTTCTGGATGAAAAGCCCTTCGTGATGAGGTGTGCCACATAGAAGGATTTCCTGACTGTTGTGGCGATGTGGTTATCGAAGGTGAGACCACTGTCCACCTGTGTCCCTAAGTCTCTTATCACACTTTCTGTGTTTAGTGTACTGCCACCTATATGGTAATTCATAGATACATGATTTTCCCAAAGGGATAACAATACATTTCTTGGCATTGAGCTTGAGCCCATGGCTCTGGCACCAAGCATCTGTTTCTGTAAGGCCCTTTTGTAGAGTATCCACATCATTTGGGGATTCAATAATGGCTCCCAGTTTGCAGTCATCTGCAAACTTTGTTAGCCAGAGTCCCTTAGTGTTGACCTGTACTTTAGAGAAGTAGATGCCAAACAAGAGCGGCCCCAGGACTGAACCCTGAGGTACTCCACTTGTCACTTGTCTGGAGCTGGATTTGGAGTCGGCTACTTTTACAGTGTGGGTTCTATCAGTAAGCCATTTAGCAACCCATTGGATGACATAGGGATTAATGCCCAACTTAGTAAGTTTATCTATGATTCCAGAGGGGGGATGGTGTCAAAGGCCTTGGCAAGGTCTAGATAGGCTGTGTGGACCACCTTACCCTTGTCCATGGCTCTGGAGACTGATTCAAAGAAGTCAGTCAGGTTCAGGAGACAAGATCGGCCCTTCACAAACCCAAACTGGGTGGGGTCCAGTGTTTGAAGGTTGCCAATGTCTTTGTTTATAAGTTCCATGATAATACGCTCCATGGCCTTGCAGATAAGGCTTGTCAGACTGATGGGACGGTAGTTTCCGGGATCCAAGGTGGATCCCCTTGTGGATTGGGATAACTGTAGCTCTGCGCCACTCAGTGGGCACGAAACCTGAGGTGAGGCTATGATTAAACATGACACTTAGGTGAGGTGCCAGTTCATATTGTAGTTCATGTAGTACACAGCCTGGGATGTCATCTGGTCCCATGGATGCTGTATTCTTGGCTTTAGAGAGTGCGTTTTGTACCTGTGTGGCCGTTATTACTGGAATTTGGCAATCTTCCGGTATTGAAATGGGCCATTTAGGGGGTGAGAGGGGGGTGAAGTTGGCACTGAATCGATCTGCCAGGATATTGGCAATATCCTTCGGATCGGTATATTTAATGCCATTCTGTTTTAGCTCAGAGCAGATCTGAGCATTGCCATTTAGATTCTTGACATAGTTATAGAATGCTTTGTGGTTGTCTTTGGAATCTTTGGCAATTTTATTTTCGTAACTAGCTTTGGAGGATTTTACATCTCAGTTTCTTACTGAGGCTAGTAAGGGAGTTTTTTGCATCCTGGGATTTTTCTCTTTTCTGCAAAAGTTTCTTCCTTTTGTTGTAAAGTTTGTTTATGGCAGGGGACCACCAGATTGGCTTCCTTTGTTTGGATGAGAGCATTTTGATTCTATTTGGGATGGCACGATTCATGCATGAGTGGATGTGCTCGTACAGTGCCTTAGTGTAGGATTCAGCAGTTGAACTTTCAGTTCCCGTCTGCATGGGTGTCATGAAGTTTGTCACTTCTGACTTGAGTAGCATGAAGTTGGCTTTGGAGAAGTTTTTTATGGTGGTTTCTTTACTGGGGGGTGGGGGTGGGATGTGGATGTTAAGGGTGATTAACTTATGGTCAGACCTGACTAACGAGGGGGTGACCATAGGTATGGAGCATTGATTTTCCATGCTGGTAATGACCAGGTCTAGGATATTGGAGCCCCTGGTGGGACTATGGATTAGTTGATCCAGGGCATTGGAATTTATGAATTCCAAGAACCATTGCGCAAAGGTGTTGGGACATGAGTAGTTAACCCAGTTAATGGCAGGGTAGTTAAAATCACCCAGTATTAGGGTGTTTGGTTCTATCTTAATATTTTCCAGTATGTTTAGAAAGGTGTAGTGAGAATCTTGGGGTATGGTGGGGGATATGTAGCAAGCTACAATTTGGATTGCAGTCTTACCTAGTGTTAGTTGCACTTGGAGAATTTCAGACACATTGTGTTGGCCAACTAGCCTGGTGGTGTGAATATCCTTGGTGAATATTGACACTCCTCCACCTTTAGTGTTTCGGTCCTGGTTTGGTGGACGAAAAGTGTGGTAAGAGTTGTAGCCTGGTATTGCAGGTGTGCTCTCTGGAGCCTTGAACCAGGTCTCAGTAACTGCACAGATATTGATGTTCTCCATTTTTAGGAGTGCCTCGAGAGAGTGCATTTTGAGGTTTAGACTTCTAACATTGAGTAGCATTACCTTCAGATTTTGCATGCTTGTACCTGTTACGGTGGTGGTTTTGTCCTTTGAAGTTTGCCTAAAAAAGGCACTATAGGGGTGGCAAGAGCCTTAGCAAGTAACCTGAATCCCAGGGTCGACAGGTGCAGACCATCTCTGGCAAAGCATCGTGGTCTGTCAGTCATGTCATCCCAGGCAGACAGATACTGGATCCCCTTTGAATGACACCATAAGCTTAGCCAATTGTTGAAGTCAATCATTTTATCCTTATATTGTGGTGTCATTCTGGGCGAAGGCAGGATGCTACTCAGGGCTAGGGTCATACCTGCCTGGCGCACATGATTCGAGAGCTCTTCCATGTCACTTTTCATGTAGTCCAGGGAGGTACGTCTCAAGACATTCACTCCAACATGGACAATGACAGAGTCATATTTGTACTTGTTGTGGAGTGACTTGAGTGCATGCGTTATGTGGCGGATCCTGGCACCCGACAGGCAGCTGACTGTAATTTTCTCCTTATTCAACCTGGTGAGAGGGACATCAGTGTGCCGGACTATAGAGTCACCTATGACTAAAGTGTGTTAGGTACATTGTCTTGCCTTAGGGGCTGTTGCTGGGTGGCACACTGGTGTTGTGAACTATGTGACACATTGGTTGTGATTGGTGTTTGTTTGCGTTTCAGCTTCAGAGGTCTTTGTTGCTTGGGCAGGTTACAGTTAAGGGCCTCTGCATATGTGGATTTAGTGTTGCTATATGTGGGTGTTAGTGGTGCGGGTTTAGAAGGGCTATGTGTTGCTTGAGGTGTAGTGTGGGTGTTAACCTTCTCCTCTTGACTGTTTAGCACAATCTTGGGTGGAGAGAGCTTTGCTTCCATTTTGGCTATGTAAGTGCATCTCTCACAGGTTGTAGTGTTGGGTGGTAGGAGGAGAGGGTTGTCTGTGTATGAGGCAATTGCTGCATTGCCCCAGTATGCCCAGATTCACCAGGTGGACAGGAGAAATCACCGGAAGCTGACCCTTGGACATGCCTGGTTTGGGGCTTTTTTTTTTTCTTTGTAAAGTATAGGAGCTGTTTCCTTAGCAAGGTACTTTGCAGTTATAGGCTGTTTAGTGCCTACTATTAATTTCTCCTTGTTAACAAGGAGAGTTCAGTGTTTGTATGAGTTTAAGGCTTCCTAGTGCTTTCCAGCAGGTATTAGAGAAAGTGCTAGTCACAGGGATGCTTAAAGGTAAGATTGAAAAGAATGCACTCTGCAGTGTGCACTAGAGAAGTTTTTGTTAGTTTGTTTGTTAGTTTGTTAGTTTGCTAGTTTTTGTTAACAGACTTTATTGTAGAATTAATGTGGTCATCATAGCTAAGGTTGTTATCAATTGTTACTCCTAGTAGACGGGTTGTAGTGTCAGGGGTTATGTTAGTTCCATTGTTTGACGTTATTGTGAAGTACAGTTGAGGTGATTTTAGAGTTGGAGCAAAGAGCAATCATTTTTTGGGGGGGTTTGGGAGGAGGCAGTGTTGCGTGAACCAATTTTCAACACTGTTGAATACAGTTTGAGTGAGGGATTGGAGAGAGGCTATGGTCTTGGCTGAACAAATTAAAGTAGAGTCATCTGCATATTGTATGCAGGTGGCTTGAGGAATTTGGGTATGAGGAATTTGGTAGTCTTCAGATATACATAGAAGTCTGTTACTTTTCCAGGCTGAGTTCCCCAGCCTTATCTCACAGTTGGCCTGACTACATTCTGTAATCAGTTGCCTTCAGTTATGTGCTATGGAACTCAATGCCAGCACACCTTAATAATTCTGTGATGCTATTAATAAAACCGTTTAACATCTTAAGACTGAATGCTGTAGTGTTAACTCTAACTGTAATAAATGTCTGCATTGTTACAGTTATTATGCATATTAGTGTTGCACAGTCGCATATACTCATACCCTGCTTATGAAGGGCTTGAATCACATGCATAGGCAAAGGGTGCGGGCCCACACACCTTGTCTTTTTATCCAGCTATTGTTGTGAAAATATTTCTGCACTTCATACGGCAGTAGACATATTATAAAGACACGTTATCTGTGTTCTAGGACCAACATGTTACAAACTATTATCAGCAATAGTTAAGAAATGATGTACATTCATGTTGTGCTACATTTACTTCTTCTAAATATAGATGCCATATATTATTGTTATGAAGCGTTGTGTTTGCATGGTATTTTATATTGTGCATCTATAGCTATGTACCTGCACAGTTGGAGCAGAGGTTTAAGGCTGTGAACTGTAGTTCCTATAGTACTTGGTTTGATTCCTTCAGCCTTCACTTGTCTACTGTGTGACCTTGAGCAACTCACTTAACCAGGTACTGATTCTGGGCAATTGGGAATTTGGACTAGGTTCTTCATTGGTTACCAGGACCACAAGCTTAGTAACTACCTAGGAACAGGGTAGGCAATTATTGCATTGGTTAGTACCCTTGCCTCATAGCATTGACTTCTCATCTGTGGGCTCCAGCAGGGTTTTCTTCTCTGGTGAGTCTGTATGTTCTCTCTGTCTTTTTTTTTAAACAAGGAACATCTTTATTAAATTATCATGTATGGCATAGGCAATCGTACATTTATATAAATGGAAACAAACCATATGACATAATTTTAGTTGCAAACATTAAACATCACAAACCGTATTGACATAATTAAGATGCAAACATTGTATATCACTTATAATCTATTCAGTCATTGTCAGTCAAACATCACATAGCTCATTCAGATTCTGCTTTCTTTTAAACCTTGTTCCTCCTCTGCATGTATTGTTCCCACAATTCCCATTTTTCCTATGTAATTTGCTCTTACCCTTTTCCTAAAGATCACATTTCCAGTTGTTTTATCTCTCTTATTATATTCACTACTTCTAGTAAAGTTGGTTTAGACTTAGATTTCCATTTTATAGTAATTGCTTTTTTGTCAGCCACCATAATTAGACTCAGCAAGGCCTTACTACGTCTACTCAGTTCCAATTCTGCATCATAGCTCAGATAATCATTTCCTTAGTTGTACCACTTTGCTCACCCAGTATGACAGAGCAGTCTGCAGGGAATCTTTAAAGTCTGCCAACTCATTACACTCACAGAAAATATGTTCCTAGTTACCTCTTTCTTTACCATTACACCTACAACACTTGCTGTCTGTCTGAGGAAAAATACTTTGGAATCTACATGGGGTATAAAATAGCTATGTAAACATTTCCAAGCAAAGATCCTAAATCTTCTAGACTTTGTTGCATGTTTGGGAGACATACATATATCCCCTCCATTGTATCCTTGTGAATTGCTTATTCAAACTCTTTTCCCAATCCTTTCTAACCTCCTCTGATTGATTTTTACAGTTATCATTCAGTGTTTCGTATGCTGTACTAATTATTCCTTTTTTAACAGCAGAGTTTGTTCTAGACTCTACTAAAACCTCTACCAGTGCTATACTTTTATTTATTTATTTTATTTTATTTTACATTTGTTAACCGGGAGAGTCCAACTGGATACATGTCCATTTTCAGCGGAGGCCCGGGGAGAAAAGCTCCAAGTACATAACAGACATATGAACATTGTTAATGCAAAAAAAGGAAGATAGTTGAGTTCTAAATACAATATAAAGATACATCACATCTTGGGGAAAAAAAAAAAAAAAACAGCAGCATATAAAAAAAACATAGGTCAGTTACAAAGGCGAGGCGCCTTGTTAAAAAGCAGTTAAGGATAGTGAGGTAAGAGAAGGGTAAATGATAGTGGTTAATCAGGTTTGGAACAAGGACATTGCCAGAGAGTATTGAGATGGGGTTTAAGCTTTTTTTGAATTGTAGGAGTGAGGGTTCTGAGGTGAGCATGGTCGGTAGGGAGTTCCACATTTTACCTACAAAGTTTGAGAATAGAGAATCCCCAGCAGAATTATTGGCTTTGGTAGTTTGAGCTAAGATCTTATTGGAGGAGCGTAAAGATTGCAGGTTAATATAGGGGTGAATGATGTTTTTCAGAGCTGGTGTTTTCTCTGGGTGATACAGTATCTGGTGAGCCGTTTTGAGTTGGTTGAAATGGAGTTGGCTGGAAAACTCTAACCACCCTAATTGCTTCAAGTTAGTGCAGTGGTGCGTTCTAAAGGTGGAATTTGTGGCAAATCTAGCTATGTGATTGTAACAAGAAGCAAGTTTGTTAAGGGTTGTCTTGTTTAGGTTTGTAAAGAGGGGGGAGGCATAGAAAAGAGTTGATAGTAGGTGTGTGCTGGCAGTTGTAATTTTAGCGTGAGGAGTGAGAAAGTGTTTTACTTTATAGAGAGCCAAGCTTTTATTGACGGTTTTGATGGTAAGATTGAAATGGGTGTCAAATTTAAGGAGTTATCAATGGTAACACCTAATAGCTTTGTGTGAGCTTCTGGTGATATAGTGATTCCATTGGAGGATGTAATAGAGAAGGTGGGGAAGAGTCTTGTTAGTGGGTGAGAAAGTAAGTAGTTTTGTTTTGTTGGGGTTGAGAACTAGTTGTCGACTTGAGAACCATTTTTCTATTAGGTTGAAGGTGTCTTGGGTTGAAGCAGTGAGGTCTGCCAGGTTGGAGGCAGTGCTGATGATAGTCGAATCATCTGCATATTGAATGCATGTGGCATGGGGGGGTGATTGTGGGCAGGTCATTAACAAAGATGGTGAAGAGAAGAGGGCCAAGAATAGATCCTTGGGGAACTCCAAATGTAACAGGTAGGCATGTAGATAATTTGTCCTGCCATAGAACAGCCTGTTGCCTATTGGACAGGTAGGATTGGAACCATTTCAGCGTGGAATTGCTGAGTGATAGTTTTTAATGTATGGAGGAGTTGAATGTGGTTCACCATATCAAAGGCCTTGGAGAGGTCTAAGAAAAGAGCAGATGATAGTTTATTATTGTTTCTGAAGTTATTGATGATATTAGAAAAGGATAGTAGGGCTGATGTGGTACTGTGATTTGGCCTGAAGCCATGTTGGGAGTTAGCTAGAATTTTATTTTTGGTGAGGTGTTCCATCAGTTGTTTGTGGACACACTTTTCCATAATTTTGGCCAGGGGTGAGAGTATAGCTATAGGTCTGTAGTTGGTTAGCTCTAGTGAGCTACCACCTTTATGGAGAGGAATAATGTGGGACATTTTCCATATGGAGGATGAAGGCTTCTGACAAGGTACGGTTTATGATTATGGAGACGGGATAGGAAATGGCCTCAGCTGCTTTTTGCAGAAACTCAGCTGGGAGAAGGTCAGCTGCTAGCTTAGTGGGTTTTAGTTTTTTAAGAAGAGATGTTATAAACGATATGGGTACTGGATCGAAGGTAAATAGATGATCTGATGTAGTTGTAGTATTCTGCTGGCATGGGTAGTGGAGTGGGCTGGTTGTTTGTTTGAATTGTGTGGCCAGGGATTGTATAGTTTCTGTGAAGAAACTATTGAATGTGTTAGCAATGTTTACAGGGCACTGTTGTTTGCATGTTGTTGGAGTGGGGGTGGTTGCCTGGCCTGGGTGCAGGAGCTTGTTTAAGCCTGCCCAGAATTTTTGTGGATTATTAAGGTGTTTGTGTTGGAGGTGGAGGAAGAAGTTTTTTTTAGCATTTAAGATCATTCTTTTAGTTTCATTTCTAAGTTGCCGGAAGGTTTGGTGGGAGTGTGGGTCTTTAGAGGTACACCATGTGACCCACATCTTGTTTCTAGATAGGATTTTGGATTTTGTTTCCTTAGAGAGCCATGGTGCGGTTTTGGTTTTAGTTCTAATGGACCGTATTGGAGCATGGGAATCTAGAATCTTGAGGAAGGTGGTGTTGAAGTAGATAACTGCCTCTTCAAGAGGAAGAGACTTGAGTATTGTCCAGTTGTGGGCTTTAAGTTCAGTTTGAAAAATGGAGGCGTTGAATTTATTATTATTCCTGATTTTTTTTATGGTTGTAAGAAGGGGGGTGATTTTCTTGAATTTGATAACATAGGTGAGTAAGTGATCACTCATGTCCTCTGGGTGAGTACCTGCTGAGTACTGGTCAGTAAGGATCCAGTCCAGGATGCTGTCTTTGTTTTGGGGTTTACCTAGTCTGGTAGGAGTGGATATGAGCTGAGAAAAGCCATGTAGATTTATGCTGCTAGATGGGGAGCTAGATGAGAAGGAATTCCAATCGATGTTGAAGTCACCTAACACTATGGATTCCTGGGGGTGAGTCTGAGTTAACCAGTGGAGAAAGTCCTCTAAGGTTTTGTTATTATTGTTGCCTGGGGGGATGTAAATACATGCTATATTTATGATTTTATGTTTGTTTGGTTGAAGTTTTACAAGTAGAATTTCAGCATTGTTTGTTAGGAGGGGTTGTGGAGAGGCAAGGGAGATTTGTAATGTATTTTTGTAGAGTATGGCTACACCGCCACCTTTACGAGTTATTCAGTCTGCTCTTAGTATATCATACCCTGGTGGGATTATCTGTGTGTCTTTCGTACTTGGTTTAAGCCAGGTTTCTGTGAGACATAATAGGTCTGGGGAACAAGTAGCTAAAAGGGCATGTAGGTTGTGAATCTTATTGTTTACACTTCTGATGTTTAGATGACAGGTCAGAAGAGAGTTAAAGGGTCTAGAGTTTAGATTGAGAAGTGGAGGGGAGGATAGGGTGGAATTACAATTGAGTGGAGGGAAAGGGCCAGGGTTGGGGTGGATATCACCATCTGTGGCTAGTCTGTGATTCAGAGTGGTAATGAATTTGAAGGCTTTGAGTAGAAGTTTGTAGTAATGTTTATCATTTGGCCTAATATTGGTAGGTTTGATAATTACATAGCGTTCGAGTTCTAACAAGGTGGGTGAGTAGGGAGTTGAGTCATGGCCTCTGTTGTTAATTATGGGTGAGGGGTTGGTTTGGTAGCCTGGGTGGTGGAAGCCTATGTAAGCCTTTTGCTTAGAGCCCCCTATTTCTTTCTATTTCCTTATACTCTGATATCAGTCTTTGATGGGGAAGGCAATCTCTGTCCTCCAGTCCAAATAAATTCTTGGCCTCTTCCCATCCTTTCAACTTCCCCTCTTTAATTATTTGCTCCCAATACCTTGGTACTTTTCCAAGTTTTCTCCAATAAATTCCAGCCCCCTCTTGCCTATTGTCTGTATCCCTAATTGCAGACATCCCTATTGGCAGAATCTCCTTTCTCCATTCCCTTGTTGGTTTACTTCTTAGAATACTTTCAGCTATTGTATGAATATAATATTCTGCATGGTTATTGTTATTCTCCTTATGGAACTGCATCAAAAGTCCAAGTCTCTCCTTGCTTCTCGAGCTTCACCCCTGTTTTATAAATATCCATTTCCATTTTGAATTAACGGTTTCTGCTTTTGCTATGTATAGCGGCTCTGAAATACCTCTTCAAATTTGATAATCCCAGTTGGAAGAATCTGCTTACCCTACTTGATTCTTGCTATCTTTCCCTCGGAGATAAAATCCTTCAGCTATTTATTAATTGCTATCCACAGATTTTTCTCTGGTTGATAAAAATATGCCTAATCTGTGTAAAAAACTAAGGGGACTAAAAACATTTAACTGCTTGTATCTTGCTATCCATATCCATTGTATTATCTTTTGTTTAGTCTCTTTCCACATTTCTTTAGCTACCTCAACAGAATCCATTGTAATCCATAATCCTAAGTATTTCATTTCATCCTGTCCCCAGAAATATGCATATTGCTGAATCAATTTGTGTGTGGGTAAATAATTTACCCACAAGTGAACTACAAACCCTAACCCAAAACACCTTCACCCTAGCCGAAACCTGATTCACTAACATCAAACTTTTTCTTAACCCCCAAAAAAACAAATGAATTCTCTTTGGCCCAAATAGATCTCCATCCTGAGTAACAACTTCAAAGAAAACATTCAAATTAGTCCAACCACACATGCCAAACTGCTAGGCATAGAGATAGACAATAACCTGAAATTCGACATCCACATAGCATAAACCATCAAGAAAGTTAATAAAAAGCTAGGCCTCCTCTACAGGAACAAACAGTTTATGACTAAATATACCAAAGTCACCATTGCTAGGACTCATCTCCTATCCACCCTCCTCTACGCCTCTCCCATCTTGATTAATCTACGCCAAACTGAATTGAATAAAATGGAATCTTGCTATAATGAGATTGCCACGTTTGCATCTGATGCTTCTTACTGGTCCCACCACTGTCTATCCCTAAAACAGCTTAACTGGCTTGAGTTGCCTCATATACTCATGCTCAAATTAACTCTCTATAGCTCACAAGCTCTACTACCTCCCAGAGTTAACCCCAGCACTTCAGCATTTAATACAGCCCCACATTTCCACTAGAGCCCTACGATCTAACAGCCAGAACCTAATAACTGTCATCCAACATAAAAACAATGCTGGTAAATCACTCTTTACCAGCACCATTGCCAACACCTGGAACACACTACCAATCCATATAACTTATAGCACCTCCTTCAATCATTTCAAAAAACTCCTTAAAACCCACTACTTAACTAACTGGCTATGCTCATGTTGCACTCCAGGTTAAATCTAATTGTGTCACATGTTCAGATAAGTATAAACAGATTTGCCCTAAAAAGCTTGTAAACCCAGATACTGGTTAAAAAAAAAAAAACTTTATTTTTTAAGTTTTTGACTATGTACCTCGATATTTTTACTATGTAGCTCAATGATTATCTACTGTATTAACTAAAACTGGTAACTTCTGACCTATTATGTATTAAAATCGGTTGTATGTTCTATATTTTGTTCTCTCATGTACTGCATTCTATTGTACTGTGGAGCTATTCTCCCTGGGCCTCCTCTGAAAATGGACCTGTATGCAGTCGGACTTTCCCGGTAAACAAATGTAAATAAATAAATTTACAGCTATTGCCTTTGTGTTAGTTTCATTAATTTTGTATCCCAAAAAGATTTGAAACTGCCTCAAAATGTTCCTCAAAACTGAAATGCCCTTTTCTGGTTTTATCAGGTATAAAAATAATATCATCTGCTAATAAAGTCAGCTTTTCTTGACTACCATACCAATTATATTCTTGAATTTCTGAGTCTGTTATTTTTTTTGCCAATGGTTCTAAATATAGGGCAAATAACACACAGGAAAAAGGACACCCCTGCCTGGTTCCTCTTCTCAAACAGAAATTATCAGAGAAGAACTTACCCACTTTAATTTTCACCTCCGATCCCTCATATATCCTCCAAATTAACCTTATAATTTTACCAGGGAATGCAAATGCTTCCATTGCCCTGCAAACTCTCAGCTTACTCTGTCAAATGATTTCTCTGCATGAAAGCCTACCAACAACAGTGGTATTTTCTTACATTCATCTCCCATCTGGATCATCAGTGTTCTGTTAATGTTGCCAAATGTTTACCTCCCCTCCACAAAACCACATTGATCCATGCCTTATCAGTTTTGGCATCACCTTTGCCATTCTTTTAGCCATCATAGACTTAAAACACTTTAAAATCATGGTTTAGGATTGAAATGGTCCTGTATGAAGCTGGATTTGATGGGTCTGTACTCTAGGTATTACAGCCACCATCACTTTCTTTCAGGAAGTTGGTGCTTCTCCTCATCTTAAAATACTGTTAAACAAAACCTACCAGACTTTTGTCAGTTTTTTACCTCCTAGCTTCTAAACTTCCACAGGAGTAATATCTATTCCTGGGGACTTTATTACTGTTGACTGGTTATATATCATCTCATCTCCTCCCATCCTAACTATTTGTAATTGAGCCTCATCACCCTCTAACCCTGGTATATTTAATTATTCCATAAACATTTCCATTAGTACCTCATCTTGATCTCCATATTTCTGCTTTATACAGACTTTCATAAAATTTCCAAAATATTTCTAGTATCACTACAGGATCTCTTGTTATCTTCCTTTTTATAAGGCTGCCCAAGCCTGGCAACAACCCTTTCTACTTTCTGTTGCCTGAGTTGTTGTGCTAGATGTTTTGTGCTCTGGCCTTATGAAAAAAAAAAACAGTTGTTTCACAGCAATCTTTCTAAATTCATACAGATTATTGAGGTAATCCTTTATTTTTTTGTGTAGCACTCTGCAGTTGCTCCTCCTCTTGTTCTGTGAGATTCCCCCTATTGTGCAATACTTCAACATTTGTTAGTCCTTCAAAATAATTCATGTTGCTTCTTAATCATATCTCCCTTTCTTTTATTTCCACCCATTTTTTAAATTCCACTTTAATTTTGTCCCACTCCCTAGCTATATTTTCAGAAGAAATGTCTGTCTTCTCTAATAACTCCCAAATACTTTACACTAGCCATTCCTTAAATTCTTTTCCTTCCAACATATAAATGGGAAAATGCCAGTGTTTCATTTTTATTTTATTATCTTGCTTTGTATTTTAGTTATTATTGGCATATGATCTGAAATAGCTATTGGGTGCGTATCAAAACTTTCAAATCTGATGATGTCAGTTTTCATTCGTTCCTCAACTCTTGGGTTTGGATCCAATCCTCAGATTTGCCTAAGCCACTTTTACCAGCTCATGATTCACTGAAATCTCTTTGAGCTCCTCCCTTTCCCATAATGCCATAGTGCCTGACACACCTTTGATCTCGTTTGCCGCCTTAGAGTACAGACATGATCGCTGTTTCTGCAATTGAGCTAATAGTGTTTTTTGAGTATCAAGCGTTATTTATAGATATTATATTTCTCTTGATTACTATATTAAACATCTATTATGCTTCCTTCCTGTTTTCTGATCTTCTTTAAACTTTTTCAAATTTTTTCAGTACTAGTGTACTCTATAATTTAGCATTGTTGGTAGTTTCTTTTCTGTACTTTTTGGTACATCTCTGTACACCATTGTTGGTATTTTTCTCCTAAAACTTTCACCCTTTACCAAAAAAAAAAAAAAAACAGTCTATATTTCTTTATTGTTAAACTATACTATCTTCATCTGCAAGTATGGCAGAGAAACCCCAGGGTTTCAAGCCACAAATTTCCTTTATGTGATCCACATGTTAAATATATTTATTGTCTAGGCCATTCACATCTCTATGACAAGTGTGATATTTGTAAGGGTTTTAACCCTAGGGCTCTTATTGACATTTGAAATAAAGTGATACTCAGAGGCTTGCTGCCTGCTAAGTCTTCTGCATCTACCATATCTTCAGGGGCTCAAATCCTCACCAGTTCAGAGAAACCAGAGTACCTTGGAGCCGTAGTATCAGTGCTGGATCCAAGAGATTGGAGTCTTCTCCAAAGTTGTCAGAGCCATCTCCTCCCTCAGATCCTTGGCATTAAATAGCTCAGCTCTGACACCCTCCTCCAGTGCTCTGCCTTTTGGGAGGAAGGAGCCTTCAGCCATTAGCCATTAACTTCTTTATTTTTCTCTGAGGCACTCAGCATTTGAGGTAGTGGAGAGAGCATTTTCTATCCCTAGAGCTCGAAATTCTCCATCTTCTTCGGCTCTGACCACCCTAACCCATTCATCTCTGCATCTTGAACCTCAACTGTTCTTGCCAGAAGGACTGTTAGCCCAAGTTAGTCTCCAGGATATCCAACAGGGTGTAATGATTTCTTCTGACTCCTCTCTGGAGCACCCCACCAAAGAGATTCCCAGAAAGAAAAAGTGCAAAAGGAGACACTTGGACTGTTCTCAAGAGTCTATCATAGAGGATACTGACTTCAATGAGGGTGAAGGGTCCCTGAGATCACTACCTGAAAATGTCTCATTTAGAGACATTCTGGAGCTCCTAAAGCAAAGGGGTAGTTGGTTTCCTGACAGCCCTTCTCAAGACGAGTTGGTATTCCATGAGGCTTTTGGTGCTGACCTGGCTGCCTCCTTGGTGACTCCACCCACTGATGAGCTCATTGATTTGGTCTGATGGCGGGCATGGATGGAACCCAACACCATTGAACCAATACCAAAATGAGCAGACATGATCCTGGCACCACCAAAGGACAGATCTTTCTAGAGTAAAGGAGTAAGGGTTGATGCTTTGTTTATAGCAGCAGCCACCAAGAAGGAACTAGTGGAACAAAGTTCCTCTGTCCATTCCCTTAACATGGAGTCTAGGGTGATGGACAGATTTGGGAAGTGTGTTTACACTTCACTAACCTTTGCCTTTCAGTCCCTGAACTATCTGGCACACTTTACAAGACTACAGAGGGATTTGATAAAAGAATTTTCCTAATCCCTCTCTGAAACCATATCCTTTGAGGCAGAGAGTACTGTTGCCTCGTAGCTGGCTACCCTCCAGTTCATTTCCAATTCATCCATGAGGCTTGTTTCTCACGTGGCAGAAGGTATCTCATGGACAGTGGTTTCAGGCATTTCCATTAGACAGCACTCCTGGATGCACTTGTGTGACTTCGCAGAACCATTCAATGTGCTCCCTTTGATGGATCTTCCTTATTTGGTTCCAAACTGAAGGACACACAGAGTCCCTTCTGAAGTTCCCCCAGGGGCTGAGGAGGTAACTCTAATGGAAGATGCCACCCTCTCGTCAAACAGGGTCCGCAGAATCAAGGATCTAGAGATTCTTTCTTTGACATATCCTGCCGGTGCTCCTGAAAGGAAGCCCAAATGTCCTTCTCTGGAGGCAGCTAGGGGTGCATGTCCCACCATCACAGAGACTGTCTAGAAATTAAAAAAGACTCATGGGTGCAGAGACTAATATCCAGAGGTAATATCATACCATTTTCCCATCCACCTCCGTTGTTCTCAAAGAAAATTCCCGATGTTCCACCCAGTCAGAGGAAAAGAGCAGCACTAGAAACAAGCAAGCTGCTAGAGAAAAAAAGAGTCATCCAGTATACCACCCCAGACCAGAAAGTGTCCAGAACTTATTCAGGATTCATTTTAGTACCAAAGAAAACATGGGACTGGAGACCAGTTTTGGTTCTCAGCAATCTGAATCAATCAGTTCAATATATGAAGGTTCAGATGGCCATGGTTCAGTCCATTCTCCCTTTTCTGCAAAAAACTATTGGATGTGCTCCATAAATCTTCAGGATGTGTACTACCATATAAAAATGAACAGGCAATCCAGAATGTACCTATGCTTCAGGCTGGGAGCCAGTCATTACCAGTTCGGAGCTCTGCCCTTTGGTCTCACCACAATGGAATCAAACCTATTGATGAGGGCACAAAGGAGAACAACCGGATAGATCCAGCTGATGGTTGTAATTTGCTCTTCACTCAGCTTGGCAAAAAGGTGAAAATTCTACGTACTATCATCTGACGTTTAAAGCTTTTTAAAGCTTATCAAAATCAAAACATTACCCCGAGGGGTTTAAGGACTAAACTACAACTATTAATAAGCAAGCCAGATGACATATTACTAAGGGATTGGAACATGGCACAACAGAAGGTGTCCATGTCCTTTGTTAACATTTTAGCATCCTTTTATGAAAGAAAAATTGAGGTCAACATATGTGATGTGCAAAAAATATGTGAATAGTTGAAAAAGCATGAAGAGCAAACTAATTTTAAGGACAATCTTAGCAGACTTTCAAAGGAATTGATTATTTTTGAAAATCATTTAAAAGATAAAAAGCTACATAAATTTTCCAGAGACATGGAAGATTATGAGAGGGGTAGGCCCTTTGAGTCACAGAGAAATGTTAGGTTTGCTGATGGAACAAAAAATACTACTCAGATACGTAAAAAAAGACCCAGATCCATATTGAAAAATGGTAGACCCAATACTACAACTTCAGGGGAGGAATCCTCCACCACTGACACAGAATCCACATACATTAGTGACTCCCCTGATTCCAAGAGTGGTCGGAGTTCGAAACACCCTTTAGGGGTAGGAAGCATGGGGGAGGGGTGTAAGTACAGGGGTAAAAACCATAGAGGATCTCTTTCAGTCAATAGTGAAATAAATGTTGTGTGTTCAAATATGCACAACATTTCCAAATATGTTTTATCACCTGAACAGGAATTACTTTTGAATAAAGGTCTTGGTTTTATCCCTGGTTTCTTTGTGGATGAAAGCATTTTTGTCTCTGATATTTCGTCATTTTGTAGAAAGTTTAATTTGAAATTGTATTTTGGCCAACAGGATCATTCTCAAAGATTGACTGAATTTCCATTCTATAAATCCAATTTTAGTACACCCATGAACAAACATGTGGCCATTTTCCAACAGGCAGTCATCAAAGATTTGCATTATAAACTAAGTTCTTCACAGATTCTCAGAAACAATTTAACAGTGGCTGAACAAAAAGCTCTCACAGATCTCAGAGCAAACACTGATATTTCCATTTTACCAACAGACAAGGGTGGGGCGGTGGTCATTATGGACTCCAGTTATTACTGGGTGGAGGGAAGTAGACAATTGTCTAACCCTCACCATTACATGAATATGCCCACCGACCCCACTCTGAATTTCAAAAAAGAGATTGATGATTTTTTGCAGGAAGCTGTGGATCATGGAATTATCAGTGACAAAATAAGGCAACACTTAATGGTTAAAGACCCAGGCAAACAATATCTATACTTATTGCCCAAAATCCACCAATCTTTGATTGCTCCACCAGGTAGACACATTGTACTGGGTATTGGCTCCCTTACAGAACCATTATCAGCATTTCTGACTGAACATTTACAACTGCTATTGCCACATGTTAGAGCCAGGCTAAAGGACACAACTGAGTTTTTACAAATTGTGTCCGAGTCGGAACTAGAACCCTACTGGTTGATGTGTACCCTGGATGTCAAATCACTTTACACCAGCATTCCACACTGGCAGGATTAACCGCGTTAGAATTTTGGTTAAATGAGGCCAGTCTTTACAATCCAGGTTTCAATACCTTGCTCATTTGCATGGCCAAACATGTCCTCACCAAAAACGTCTTCTATTTCAAAAATGAATGTTACTGGCAAATATAAGGTACAGCAATGGGGGCATCTTTTGCCCCAATATATGCTGATTTATATATGGGATATGTTGAAGAACATGTCATATATGAGTCACATAACCTGTATTTGCCAGAGATTGACATAAGAAGATGTTTTCTGGATGACTACTGGCTTATATGGAAAGGAGGCAGTGACTATCTGGAGGAATTCATTGAATATATCAATGAAAGTAAGTGGGGGGCTGAGTTCATGGTGAATTTTCACAAGGATGAGATTCACTTTTTGGATGTCAATTTACAGCATCAACCAGACAATACATTACGAACCACTGTTTATCGTAAATATCCACAATATAACAGCCTGTTATATGCCTCCAGTCTCCATCCCAAACACACTATTAATAATATTCCCAAATCTCAATTTCTGCACTTGAAGAGAATCTGCTTATTGCAGCAGGATTTGACACTATCTCACCAAGATCTAGCTAACAGATTTCTAGCTAGGGGATATGGTATACAGAATGTGAACTTGGCCATGCAATGAGCAAACAACACATCCAGGGGTACCCTATTACAATGCAAACACACATCCAGGAGGGACAATAAGGATACTTTGAGAATGGTCACTACATTTGGTAGGAATACAGCCTCTTTGATGTTATAGATAAACATTGCAATATTTTGAAGGCTAATGAGGAATTAGGTGACATTTTAGGGGACAAATGCTCATTATCCTTCAGGCGGGGTAAAACACTAGGGTCCCATTTTTCCCACTATAAAAAAAATCACTCATTAGGATGTCATTGATCATCAAACAACATTAACAAGAGAGAGACTGGTAGGTTCATACCCTTGTGGACACTGCAACTTCTGCAAATATGTTTTCAAAATGCAATCATTTACTAGTAAAAACACCGAGCAGGTTTATGACATGAATTTTTACGCCAATTGAGGAACAGACTGGATTATATATTTGGCCACCTGCACTTGTCAAGCCTTTTATGTGGGGCAAACTTCTAGACAATTTAGGTGTAAGATGTCAGAACATCTAAGAGATATCAGACATGCAAGGGCCACTAATGCTTTATACAGACATTCACTTGTTCATCACACTGCTAAATTTACTTTTACAGTCATTGATAAAATATCAGGCAACAGATCTTTTAAAACAGGGTGGCATGGTATATTAAACATTAAGGAAAGGAAATGGATTGTGAAATTAGGCAGTTTATTCCCACCGGGATTAAATGACAAACTGTATGGTTTTGTCAACATCTCCTCTCTCTTCGTGAGTCTTGATACTATTCATGCATAAATAAATTTCATAGGCTTAGTGTAACTAAGAAAGAAAAAACTTTTTGGTTTGCATTTTACATTTTGTTGATTGTATTCTATTTTTATGGCTCAGTATCAAACTGAATAGTCATTAGTCAGGAAATGATGTCATTTGTCTTTAATTAGACAGAGTATATATTGCAGTCTTTATACTGCCTTGTTGTATGTACCACTTATAAAAGCAATATGCTAAAACCTGTCTGGTTTTCTTAATAAACATTCACGCTCCCAAGGTGCTGGCTATCTTTTGTGTTGTCTCACCACAGCCCCCAGGGTGTGTACCAAGTGTATGGCAGTAGTGGCAGTTCACTTGAGACTGCAGGGATTCCAGGTGTGTCCATATCTAGATGACTGGCTCATCACTGCTCCGACCAGACATCAAGTGATCCAAGCTCTGGATTATGTGCTCTAGTTATGTTCCCTCCCTGTATTTCAAACAAATACAACTCTCATCTGGAACCAACACAGACTTGGAATTCCTAGGTGTTTCATTCAACATAATCACACAAACAGCATCTCTCCCTTGGTGAAGAGTACAGACTATTCAGTTCCACGTCAGAAAGATCATCCAAAACTCTTCTCTCTCAGCACGGCTAATTCTTTAAGCATTGGGGTCCATGTCAGCGTCAATCATCCTAGTACCATTGTCAAGGTACCATTTGAGAATACACCAGTGGACATTAGCAGCTCAGTGGTCCATTCTTTACCATCCCCTGTCCAGTGAGATAAACATAACTCAGGGATGCAAAAACTGTCTTCTGTGGTGGATACAGTCATGTCAAGTGCAAGAAGGACACCCCTTTGTTCTCTCCCAACCCAAGGCCATAGTGACCATGGACTCCTCCCAGACTGGGTTGGGGGGCACTTCCTGGGAGGGACAGTCCAAGACATATGGTCCCCTGAATAGGCCAACATTCATATCATTGTCCTGTAAATGAGAGTGTTGAAAGCCTTCCAAGACACTGTCCCCATCAGGACTATGCAATTCAGACAGACAATATGTGAGTAGTTTTATACATCAACAAACAAGGGGGAACCAAATTGTATCCCCTGTGTTGAGAAGCCTTAAGATTGTGGCAATGGATGATCTCAACAAGTTGATTTCTGATAGCAACATACGTTACAGGGATGTCCAACCTGATTGCAGACAAGTTAAGCAGGTCTATTCTGATGCCTCACAAGTGGTCTCTCAACACAAATGTGATGGTGAAAATATTCCATTGATGGGGTCAGCTGTGCTGTGACCTTTTCACATCCGCTGTCAACAAGTGCAGCAGGTTCTTTGCCCTCATCCCTCCATCTAGGGAGTCACAGAAAAATGCTCTACTTCATAATTGGCCCACCAGTCTCCTTTATGCCTGTACTCTGTTACTCCTGATCCCCAAATTTCTTCAGAAAAAATCTCAATTGAAGAGCACAGTAATCCTTATTGCTCCTTATTTGCCTTGACAGGTTTCTTTTCCTCTGGCCTCAACTTATCTGCCATTGCCTCAGGATCCAACTCCAGACCTTTTCTCTCAGCCGATGAAATTGATTCACCCAAACATTTAAGGCCTAAAATTAACAGTATAGTTTCTTCAGTTCCATTGATTGCCAGACAGTCCAGGCTTTCCTCTCCAGTCCGTCAAATTCTTTTATCATCCCACTAACCTTCTACTAGGAAATTTAACAAAAGCAAATGGAAATGATTTGTAATTTGGTCACAACAGAGACATATAGATCCTTTTTACACTCCTGTATCTAAGGTTCTAGAATTCTTGGCCTCAAGTTTCAATGAAGGAACTAGCTCTTCTACTGTTAAAGTACAATTAGTTGCCATCTCATATTTTCATATAGTGATAAATAACCAATCTCTAGTGTCCTATAAACGGTGTAGAGCTTTTATAAGAGGAGCTTTTCTTCTCAGAATTCCAGTTAAAGATCCTGCTCCCCCATGCAATTTAACTACAGTTCCCATTTGAGCCTTTAGCCAAAACAGAGCAACAATTTCTCACCTGGAAAACTCTTTTTAGTAGCTGTTACATCTGCTAGGAGAGTTTCAGAATTACAGGCCTTGTCTTCTAAACCTCCTTATTTAATTTTTCATAAAGATAGTGTCATTGAGAACTAATCCTTCCTTTCTTCCTAAGGTGGTGTCAGAATCCAATATAATCAAACTATCAATCTGCCAGTCTTCTTTCCAAATGTTTCGAACAAAGGAGAGTATGTGCTACACCTGTTGGATGTTCACAGACAATTAAATTTTTACTTATATAGAACAAAATATTTTAGAGAAACAGAACAACTGTTTATATCGTTTTCACATTCAAAATCAGGCAAATCAGTCTCTAAAGTTACATTAACTAAATAGTCGACTGATTGTATTACATTTATTTATAATAAATTGGGCGTGTCCTTTCCAAAACTACCAAGAGCACATTCCACAAGATCCATGGCTGCTACTTTAGCTTTTTTGTCTAGATTTGATCTAGATGATATTTGTACAGCTGCAACTTGGGATAATCCACATACGTTTTTGGCTCATTACAAATTGGATCTGGTCTCTAAGGGCAGAGCAGTATTTGGTTCAGTGGTGCTCAGGAATATCCTTCCTTAGAGTCCTCCGGGGGTTTAGGTAGCTGGGTACTCTATCCTAAGAGTTGAGGAATGAATGAAAATTGACATCAGATAAAGAAGTTATTTTATCACCATAACATTCCATTTCTGGTGCCCATTTTCATTCTTCCTCAACTCCCCCCCCCCAACACACACACAAATGTTTTTTGGAATGATCAACGATGTTAAGGGAACTTCATTCTTTTGTTTGAGTCCCAAAGTTGTGCATGTTATCTTAACTGAAAGGCAGCAAACAAGATCTGAGGTATGTTAGGCACTAGGGCATTATGGGAAAGGGAGGAGCTCAAGAACTTTCAGTGAATGACTAGCTGGTAAAAGCAACGAGTTGGATCCAACAATCAGGTCTGAACCCAAAAGTTGAGGATGAATGAATATGGACAACACAGATGGAACGTTATGGTGAGTAAATTCTTTTTAAATGCAGATGTTCCTGGGAAATGTAAGCTCTGTGTAGCTTGGTTCAGTTTTTGTATTTTGGGGAATAATATGTAAATTCATATAAGCTCCTATTACTGAATATACATCTTCCATACTGAATATTTTCATAAATTTCTTCAGACATCTACCTTCTTTTGTTATATTTTCCCATTTGGGCCCTCCAGACACATCTTCTCTGATGCAAGTCAGATTCTACTCCCCACCTATAAGTAATATCCCCTGCTGAAAACTGATTATTTCTCCCAGAATTTTCTTAGACTCCAGCAGTTTTAGGTGGAATATAAATCCATGCCACTGTAATCCTCCTCTCTTGCAAGTAGCCCCTTAGTACTACATGTCTACCATTATTATCTTTTTTATCCTCTTCTATGACTATTGGAGTTCCTCTTGCTATTAATACAATTACTCCTCTTTCCCTTTGTCCCAGGAATTCCACTGAATAACCATCCTGAAAACTATTCTTTATGAAATTCACATGTTCACTTCTTTCCAGATGTGTCTCTTAGCTATTTGCACTCTACATTTTTAAATATAGTTCACTACTCTTTCTGTGAGACCATTTACATTTAAAGATAATATCAAAAGGCTCTTTATGTTAAAAAGTTATTATTCCCACCTTTTATTTGTATTAGCATTTCTGTTAAGTATCTCGGTCCAGCTTTTGTGTTACATGCAAATGCTAATGTTTGACAGGTTGACCTTTTATACAGTTGTTTTTTCTTGTATTCATTTGAGCCTGTGTCACATTTTACAAAACTTTTTGTTTTATTAAAAGCCCTCAAACAAAAAAAACAAATACACCACAAGAACCTATTAGCTTAATATCAACGCACACAACTATGTACATTTTCAAATATTGAAGTTTTACATTCCTAATAGAAACAATTACCCTAAACTGACAGCCATACTCATAGACTTGGATTAACCTAAAAGGAAGGTTATCCTTGCAAAAGACTCATGGTACAGCCTGTGCTTCTACTGTGTGCTGTCTGTTTTTTTTTTAATTATCTTTATTGCTCTCCCAGAATGAGAAAACATTTGAATCCTTTCAGAAAACATTATCTACTAGCCATTGAAAGAAAACCATTAAAAGAAAGAAATATTCTGTTTTAGTGCTCTTTTTCAGATTGCCTCCTTGGAGACATGAGAACCAGATGGAAAGTTGCTTGTACAAGTATTTATTTATTTGCTAAAGGAGAGCTTATTATATTCATTCATCATCTTCTTTCGGCTGTTCCCGTTAGGGGTCGCCACAGTAGATCACCTGTTTCCATTTCTTCATGTCCTCTGCATCTTGCTCTGTCACACCAACCACCTGCATGTCCTCTCTCACCACATCCATAAACCTTATCTTAGGCCTTCCTCTTTTCCTGTTACCTGGTAGTTTCATCCTTAGCATCTTTTTCCCAATATACTCAGCATCCTTCCTCAGCACATGTCCAAACCAACGTAATCATGCCTCTCTGGCTTTGTCTCCAAACCTTCCAACCTGGGCTGACCCTCTAATATACTTATTCCTAATCCTGTCCACCCTCGTCACACCCAGTGCAAATCTTAACATGTTTAATTCTGCCACATCCAGCTCAAACTCCTGCCTTTTTGTCAATGCCACTGTCTCCAACCCATATAACATAGCTTCCATCATCATCATCATCATCATAGGTTCATAGGCTAACTGCCCTTGTGAGCCATTTAATGCCTAGCCAATTATCCCTTGTGAGACACAAACCCTGCACCTTGAGTTTGTAAGGCAAGCACCTTAACCATTAGGCCACCCTCCCAACCCCTGGTCTCACTACCCTCTTGTAGACCTTCCCTTTCACTCTTACAGGTACTCGTCTGTCACAAATTACTCCTGATACTCTTCTCCACCCATTCCATCCTGCCTGTACTCTCTTCTTCACCTCTCTTCCACACTCACCGTTACTCTGAACTATTGACCCCAAGTATTTAAACTCATCCACCTTCGCCACCTCTACTTCTTGCATCCTCACCATTCCTCTATCCTCCCTCTCATTCACACACATATATTCTGTCTTAGTCCTGCTGACCTTCATTCCTCTTCTCTCTAGAGCATATCTCCATCTCTCCAGGGTCTCCTCCACCTGTTCCCTACTCTCACTACAGATCACAATGTCATCTGCAAACATCATAGTCCACGGGGACTCCTGTCTGATCTCGTCTGTCAACCTGTCCATCACCATTGCAAATAAGAAAGGGCTCAGAGCTGATCCTTGATGTAACCCCACCTCCACCTTAAACGCATCCGTCACTCCCACCGCAGACTTCACCACTGTCACACTTACCCTCGTACATATCCTGTACCACTCTTACATACTTTTCTGACACTCCTGACTTCCTCATACAATACCACAACTCGTCTCTAGGCACCCTGTCATATGCTTTCTCTAAGGCTACAAAAACACAATACAACTCCTTCCGACATTCTCTGTACTTCTCCATCAACACTCTCAGAGCAAAGATCGCATCTGTAGTGCTCTTTCCTGGCATGAAACCATACTGCTGATCACTAATCATCACGTCCCTTCTTAACCTTACTTCCACTACTCTTTCCCATAACTTCATGCTGTGACTGATTCATTTTATCCCTCTGTAGTTACTACAGCTCTGCACATCACCCTTCTTCTTAAAAATCGGTACCAAAACACTTTTTCTCCATTCCTCAGGCATCCTCTCACTTTCCAAGATTTCATTAACTCATTCACTCCGGAGCAGCTCAGGAAAAGCTGCCTGCTTAATTCCACCATAGGAACAACAGTGCAGCCTGAGCTCATTTTCAGAAAATCCATTTGTAAAACCATACAGAAAACAAATGTTCATAACTCTTTAACTATAAGAGCTAGACTAAAAATGTAAACGCGAAAGTTGTTCAGCAGACATTCACCTTTCCAACATTGTAAATGTTGATAGTGTCTATCAAAGTCATTATTAAATATTTGGCAAGGAATGCTGATATTGTGCATATTTTTTACCTTTTTGGAAAAACAAAGCACAATATCTTGGTCAATGTACCATGCAGACCCATACAATTTGAATGTAATTTGTTAATATGAATGTCATCTTTAAAATGATACCTTAACCATTACTGTGTGATGTTCCTTTCTTGAGATATTCACAGAAATATGATTAATATATTATTTTTCATAATTGATAAATAAACAAAGCATAATATCTCATCACCTATAACAGACAGAGCCTACATATCAGTATAGAAGTTGTGCATCTGAATGTCAGCTTCAAAATGATGCATCATTTGTGTGATCACCATGCTCCCTTGCAGAGATATGGGCATAATAATGAAAAGTATTGTAAATGTATAGTTTTCATAATCGTACAAGACTAAACAAACTGTGATATCTGTACATGTGTAGAGTACACAGACATAGTTCTTTTACCATGTTGTAAGGAGTAACACTGTCTTCAAAATGAAGTATTACTTGGCACACTGACATGCTCCCTTGCAAAGTTATTTACCAAAATATGAAAAAAAAATCATAATTTCCATAACCTAATTCCAAACAAACTTTGATATCTGCCTATGAGTACAACATACAGGCACAATTCTTTTACCATATTAGAAGTATAAATAATCTTTTCAAAATGAGGTATTACTTAACACATTAAGATGCTCCCTTGCAAAGTTATTTACCAAAATATGAAAAAAAATCATAATTTCCATAACCTAAGTCCGAAACAAACTTTGATATCTGCACATGAGAACAATATGCAGGCACCATTCTTTTACCATGTTAGAACTATCAGTACTGTCTTCAAAATGAGGTATTACTTAGCACATTCAGATGCTCCCTTGCAAAGTTATTTAGCAAAATATGAAAAATAAAATCATAATTTCCATAACCTAAGTCTGAAACAAACTTTGATATCTGCACATATGTCAAACATACAGGCACAATTATTTTACCATGTTAGAACCAGCAATACTGTCTTCAAAATGAGTTATTACTTGGCACATTCAGATGCTCCCTTACAAAGTTATTTACCAAAATATGAAAAAAATCATAATTTCCATAACCATAAGTACCAAACAAACTTTGATATCTGCACATGTGTCAAACATACAGACACAATTATTTTACCATGTTGGAACCAGCAATACTTTCTTCAAAATGAGATATTACTTGGCACATTCAGATACTCCCTTGCAAAGTTATTTACCAAAAGATGAAAAAAAAATCATAATTTCCATAACCGTTAAGTCCCAAACAAACTTTGATATCTGCACATGTGTCAAACATACAGGCGCAATTCTTTTACCATGTTAGAACCAGCAATACTGTCATCAAAATGAGATATTACTTGGCACATTCAGATGCTCTTGCAAAGTTATTTATCAAAATATGGAAAAAATCATAATTTCCATAACCAAGTCTAAAACTTTGATATCTGCCTATGAGTACAACATACTGGCACCATTCTTTTACCATGTTAGAACTATAAATAATCTTTTCAAAATGAGGTATTACTTATCACATTCAGATGCTCCCTTGCAAAGTTATTTACCAAAATATGAAAAAAAAATCATAATTTCCATAACAGTTATTTGCCAAGCTCAGAGAAATTAATTTTACACAACACATTTCATAATAGTGTTTTACTTACTATACTGGTCCGACTTGGTCATGGGTGTTTTCCATTCTTCTCATAAGCTGCAATCTTGCATGGCTCTCCTCACGCCATTGTGGAAGTTGGTCAAGAACAACGCAATGCCCTCCTCAGTTAGGTGAATGCCATCCCTTCTGAACAGGTGAACATCTTCCGCGGTGATGCCGTTATGGCAGATTGTCGATCCACTGACCCTGTGCATCAAGCCATGCATGAACGCATTCTGTAAACGTCTCAACAGCAGAAGACAGTCTTACCTTATCTGAAATAAAGCATGGGTGGACACTGACAAGGATGCACAGCCAGGGCACATGTAAAGAGAAAAAGCAGGGTAAGGACCGCCGCTCCACTAATATGCCAAGGACAGGCATGGGGCTCCAGATGTTGGTTATCTGTAGTGTCCCATAGCTGTGCTGGTTGCCCACTCAGACTGCTGATACCACTATGGTCTCATGACCTCCTTCAGTGTCAGCAGTCTGCCTTACCTCTGCCTTTTCTCTTTACATGTGCCCATTCAGCAATGGACCTAAGGGATGAGGGACTGAAGTAACTCACTAATTGCTGTCCTGACCTTCATACATTTACTACTGTCACCTACATACACTGACTACACCTGAAGGCAGGGAGACTGAGTGGAAAGCTACATCAAGGCAACATGTCAAAAGACCAAGACTGACCCAGGCTGTGTCTTTTTACATGTGTTTGCATTACATCACAGTGGCACACCCAAGCCTATGCTTACCTAGGACAGCAGCACTATGGGACTGTGCTGTAGAGTCTCCAAGTTCCCAACTGCGATCCCGATGGATCACAAGATCCATGCTGGCTGGGTATGCCCCCTGTGATGCACCCACCAACACAATATTCGGCGATGGGACAGCATAGGGTTTTTGGCTGCTCCCTTTCCAGTGACTCCCAGAACAGCAGAAGACAGTCTTACCTTATCTGAAATAAAGCATGGGTGGACACTGACAAGGGTGCACAGCCAGGGCACATGTAAAGAGAAAAAGCAGGGTAAGGCCCGCCGCTCCACTAATATGCCAAGGACAGGCATGGGGCTCCAGATGTTGGTTATCTGTAGTGTCCCATAGCTGTGCTGGCTGCCCACTCAGACTGCTGATACCACTATGGTCTCATGACCTCCTTCAGTGTGGTGCATTTCCCAGTACTGCCTCAATTCAGGAACATGTACAATAGACATGTATATTCTGAAACCTAGAAATATTCTGACACCTAGAAATGTGCGTATGTCTCCTGGGCAAACAGGACTCCACCGCGTATCAACCTTGCCTGCTGTGGCCTGCCTCTGTGCAGCATAGCAATTTGTTTCATTAGCAATACGGGTGTATAGCTCTTCTGGGAACATCAAATTCAGGAAGTCCATCTCTGTGCTCTCTGAGCCCAAGTGATTTATTGGTCCTACTGGCCCCACAAATTCCTCAATGTGTAAAGTTTGGAGGTGTTTTTCCCTTGTGATCTTACGTAGTGGGCATGCTCGGTATACCTGACTGGGTCGCAAGGAACAGTTGGGAATGGGAAGGGCTGAAGGGTTGAGAGATGGTGCTCTCTCGATGCCAGTAGCAACTGTACTGCTTGCAGTTGGTAGTGAACTGCTGACACATGCTCCCTGCTGAGGCACACCCATATCATTCTCTGACAAGGAGCTACTTGGACTCATTTCTACAAGATTTTCTCCATCCCAATCACCATACTCTGGATTACTACCCACATCATGCACAGTCAAAGGCACATCCACACCCTTGTCGGCACTTGCAGTGCCATGCACTGTGGAGGACTGCACAGTTGTGTCAGGCAGACCACGTGCTTTCGTGAACACAGATAAAGGCACGTCATCGTCTGCGTCATACTCTGAATGCCCTTGGTGGCCATTGTGTGTGGCCAACTTGTGTGTGGGCACCTTCCTTAGGTGTGCAAGTGGCAACTCATCCTCACTGTCATGGTCAGTGTCATAATTAATGGTCATGTCTGCTTTGGCAACTCGTAGTGGTCTTTCAGGAATGGTGGGCACAGGGGCATCATCCTTATCACAGACAATGGCCTTTTCACGCAGACGTGCGAGTGGAATGTCATTCTCTGAGTCATAATCATCATCCTCACTCTGGTTGGCATTATGTGGTACATCAAGGTGCATACCATTGTCTGAACCACTGCTACAACCATCACAGTCAGTTTCCTCACCCAACAGGTAAATGCTGCTTGCTTTCTCCTCAACAGATGGCATCTTTGGTGGTGGCTATGTTGCTTTACACTTGAAAATCACACCTGAAAAACACAATGCAATACAACATTTGGATGTAATATACCTGCACAGAGGCACGTGAAAAGCAATGCACCTATCTCTATATACACATATCTATATATTTATATCTCCATCTATATATATCTACATACACATATAAATCTGTGTGTGTGTGTGTGTGTGTGTGTGTGTGTGTGTGTGTGTGTGTGTGTGTGTGTGTGTGTATATATATATATATATATATATATATATATATATATATATATATATATATATATATTATGCCTCTGGTATCTTACCCACAAAAGGAGGTATCAATATATTTAATGCTAAATAAAAGAGCAAGACTATAATCAGTAACCCAACAGAATGACTTCATAGTTCAAAAGCACAGGAAATAGTTTACCACAGCAGTGCAGAATAGTCGCAAAGAAATACAACATATGAGTTTGGATATTGTCATTGCCTTATAGTTAAAAACAATTTATGATTTTCTGTCAAATGAGAGGATGCAAGGCAGTCAATAATAATATATATATATTCAAATTGTTCATACAGTACACCACAAATCCTCTTATTCCAGCTACTTTCTCATGAAAATACAGCAATTGAAGATGTAATGTCTACATTTTTCCTCCTAGACTGCTTAAATTTCTTGAAATTGTATACATGACATAAATGAAAGTAGTGTGGAAGGGTGGGGGTGTATTGCAATCACTGCAAGTGGAGAAAGAGCCAAATGTGAGTTGTGCATTCATCGATGTGATAACGACTTGTACTTATGTGAATAACAGTAACAGCTGCTGACAGTTTTACCTGAAAAGTGACAATGACTCAGTACTATATTGTAACTGCACTGTGCTAATGACTTGCAAAGTTATGCATGGCCAGACACAGGTGATAATTGCTGGCATTCATTATATTACCTTCTGCAGGTGTTATGCAACACAGTCGTAATCTGTTATAAGGCCATAGTCACTCAAATAGTACAACACTTACATATTACTGTGCCCTTCCTCCCACCTAAATTCCACACATGACTGACAAAGCCAGGAGAAATGCATAAAAATATGGTAGCTCCATGCTGTCAGTAGTCACTCTGTAATAACCTTATCTCACTCAGGCAACTACTCACTATAAACATATTAATAATAATAAGACAAGCAGAAATAAACTAGATAGCTTGTCTTCTGCCATTCACTTACTCAGCAAAAACAGTATAAAAGTTATTATTGAGCCCATCCTCCCACCTACTTGGTAGCATCATACCAAGCAATGAGGAATGAGTCATATTACAATTGTTTGTCTACATCACAAAATTCTGTGGAATAAACAGTAAATATCAAATACACGAACACAGGTGCAGACCATCATTTGCTAAGTAATATGGTCTGATACCCTTGTACTCCCATGCTGACCAATATTGAATCCCCCTGGAAACACACCAGAAACAAAGCCAAGTATTGAAGTCAATCATATAATGTCCAGGCAACAGACTCTCACACACACACATTATGTGCTGTGCCACCCACTACATATACAATGAAACCAAAGTGTGTACATAATTACCTATCTACGTTTGTTTAACTACAGTATTTTTCAGGTTATCTGCTAAGAACTTTCCAGTCCAAGCGAAAACAAAATCTAGTCTAATGCTGACTTTTCAGTGTGTGTGTGTGTGCGTGTGTGTGTGTGTGTGTGTGTGTGTGTGTGTGTGTGTGTGTGTGTGTGTGTGTGTGTGTGTGTGTGTGTGTGTATGTCATGGGCATAGTATCCTCCAAACTAAAGGGGTGGCGAAAGCCACAAAATGCTGGCTAGGCTTATAAATGCCCTTGGGCAGATAGCCTAGTATGAACCTATGAACCTATGAACCTAAGAATGAAATAAAAACAAAGTGCATAACAGAACAACAATAAAACACAAAACATGAAAATGCAGAGGGAAATGTACACATCTCCTGAAACGTTGACATGCTCCATTGCCGAAAGCTGTAGAGACGAGTATACACAAGCTGTAAAATCAAACATTTGCCACATGACCCATGCAGTTTAATGTGCACATACTAGTTCTCACCAACTACACATCACCCACCTAGAAACCAGACTTATTTCCAAATGTTCTTTGTCTGCAGTGTCACACTTCGTTGATATTAGCTTTGTAATAATTGTATGAGTAGCTTTTCTCCCCTGGCCTCCACTGAAAACTGCCTTAACTTAAAACAGGGAAAGGAAAGGTTGGAGCTAGTATGGAGAGGGAGTGTGTTCCAATTTAGTGAGACAGAATGTTTGTAAAGTAGTTTGCCAGTATTCCTTGGGTTTATAAACTGAGATAAGATGCACTCCGGAGAGGCTGGGGGGTAAAAAGTAACACGGGAGGCAAGAGCAGGCCAGGCAGAGAGGTTGTTGAGTATGGAAAAGGTAGTGTGTAGTTGCAAATGTAGGAGAATGTGCGGAAATTCCAGCCACTGAAGTTTATTTAGTGAGAGGCTGTGATGTGAAGAGAGTGGTTGGTTTAGAATAGGTAGGAATAGAAGGAGTTAAGTATTTCTAGGGGATTAGTTGATTGTTTGAGCCATTTTTAACAGAGATAAAAGGAATTGTGTGTTAGTGTGTGTAGTTCAGAGATAGTACCGGAGATAGATAAGAGAGTAGAGTCACCTGCATATTGTATTGCAGATATGAGACTGCAGGATGAATGTAGGTTGATCTTGCCAACTGAACCTAATTGACTTCTTTGAGACCATCACCAAGGCCCTGGATGAGGGAAAGTCAGTACATAAAGCTTACCTTGACCTGACCAAGGCCTTTGACACAATCCCCCACTCGGGCATCACTAAAAAGCTAACAACTTGGTGTTGATCTAAATCTCATCAGATGGATGGTTCACAGATAGGACCCACAAGGTCAAAATAGGTGCCGCCACCTGGACACCTACTGTTTGGCATCTACTTTTCAGAGGTCCATTCAATGATCAAGGGCCTGTGACTGACCCAAGTTTGCGGATGACTATGTTGGGTGTGGTCCCTGACTCCCCAAATGACACATACTGCAAAGAGTCTCACAGCTACAAAGTTATGGCCTTAAGTTAAAGGCAAAAAAAAATGCATAGTCATACCATTTGGCAAAAACACACCCCTACTGATTACCACATCAGCTCTGTCTCCAGAGTAGGACAGCTGGGCCTCCCTTCAGGAGCGCTGGTAGGACTGACCAGAGAAGTGACCTCTGTCACCCTGGTGTTGCGGACCCCCTCTGCCACGAGGGCGGTGTCTTCCATTGTAACCCCCAGCTTGGATCTATGGACTGGAAACATAACATTTATCCCAGGACTGTCCCTTGTACTACTAATGGAGAGAGGTATCTCGTAAATGTTTTATCCCATGCATGGGTCCTCTCTAATTATCTATGGTATGATCCTAGTTATTATCACTAAAATTATTGACTATGGGATGGGTAAGGTCAACCTAACACCAACTGGGATATGTTAATTCAAGCACCAAAAGGGAAACTGGCTAGGCTTAAAATGGCCCATAACAGCAGCTTGCCTAAGAGTAGTAAAATATGTAGAAAAGGATGTATGAATAGATATTCTAAGGTTGCAAAGTTTTTTTTTTATAATAGTTAGCAGATGACAGTAGAAAGACTAGGCTTGCATTAGTAAGAAGCAAATTACATCTGGTGTTTTATCAGTGATGAACACTTAAGCAGCTGCATGAGGACATAAGAGTAATATTGAGATGTTTTGTTTGTTTTTTTTATTGATTTACTATTTGAGTCAGCCTGGATATTTAGAAGGGATAAAAGTTCCATAACTTAGTCACAAATAGGGAGTTAACAAAAATTATTTAATTATGAGTAATTGGTTTTGATTGTAGGATCTAAATGGACCAGTTAGATTGTATATTTTGAATTTTTAATCAAATCCTTCTTATATTCAACCTCAAAAAAAAAAAGGAGTCCTAGTGACTGCAGAATTCACAGCTGCCTAACTTAACAGGGTTAAGTGAACTGGTCTAAGGAACCTTTTCAGTGCTAACCTAGGCAATTAGCAGACAAAAAGTAACAGTATATATGAAGGTCCAGCATAAAACAAAACTGCATCTGTGAGAATTAGCTCAGTAAGTGTGTAAACCCCCAGTAATATAACATGCAGTTAAGGTGATCAGAACTTGAGAGTTAACACAACAATGTGCTGAACCAGAATTATAAAATTTTATACAAGTTACACAAATCAAAATAACAAACCCAACACATCAGTGATCACTCCTCAATCACCTTTGTAGATTCTTGTTGCAGAAAGTTTAGAAGATTGCATGATCTGTCTGCAACAGTAGTCATTAAGAGGATAGTTATGTCCCTGAAATTTGGAAGGAAACTACTGAAGTCCTATAAACTCTAAACCCAACCAAGCTCATCAGATGGTGATCATGTGACTATTCGTTTGACCTGTACTTTGAGTACATGCTTGGAACATTGTAAAAGCCTTTACTTCAGTTAATGGGCACTCTTAATTGACAAACCTGCTAAATTTTTATATAGACATTAATAGTTCCCTGGCCATCATTACTGCACAAGTCTAACTCCAAAAGTATGGAATTTAATGCCAAAAGATGTAGAATCACACACTTTGGTATCCATGCACTCTTGATTCTCAGTTACTCACTGAAGGTTGTTGGATGAAGGATTTGGTTGTTACAGAGGACTCAGACTCGAGTTTAAATGGCCATCTAATGGGAGTTATGAGAAGGGGGTATGAACTCTGATGGTAATACAAGACATTGGTTCTGTAGCTGTAATATTAGGTTGTACATAAATCTGCTGTACGGACCATTATAGAGCACTGCAGGTCCTTATCTATATACAACTCTTCTCAGATCATGAGACTAGTAAGCGTACAAAAGTACCTGACAAGAATGATCGTGGGAGGTATTTGACTTCAACCTAACACAAGCAGACGAGCGCTGGAACTACTCGCTCATTTGTAATGCCAATGCAAAACAAAAAAATGTAATTGAAAATACAGAACAGTACAAGCTGCAGAGAAATTTATAAAATACAGAACAGTACAAGCTGTAGAGAAATTTATAAAATAGTTCTTCAGAATACTGCACCATCTGCAATCTTTTTTTAACACCACATACATTATCTGACAACAAATCATAAGCAAAAAGAGCTTACTCTACTGCAACAATAATACCGTAATCACGTCTGAAAGCGAAACGAGCAGTAATGAGTCTAGGGCTCACATCGTAGTGTGTGTGTGTTCGTGCAGAAACTATAATGCGTGAAGTTGTGCTCATCCGTGTACGCTTAATTTTACCAAGAACCTTTACACAACCCACTTACACATTCCCCATAAACAAGTCAAAGAAATAGACTAAACTTATTTTATGTTACTACATCAGGTTTTAAAGCGGACTTACACTCACTTGTCATTATAGCGCTTAGACACATTTACTGCCGAACACATTCTACCTTAATCTGAGCAGCGAAAATGCAAATCTGCACGAGTATAAAAAGACATACCTACATTATGTAGGTATGTCGCCTACATACCAAAGTCTAAACCTAAATAAGTTTACAGTTCTCAAAATATACGTAGGCACAGACATTTATTTCTATACATACATGGAGCACGCCAGTGACTACAAAACTAAGTGCCTGGCATAGGGGAACAAAACTAAAATAACAAGGCTAGTTTTCTACAAAAGTTACTACTTTACCAAAACAATACAAGTATACTCACACTATACGTCAACTTACCCCAACATTCTAACTGTAAACCAAGCACCCTTCCCGCCGTCGGAAACGATAAACTGCTATTACAACTGTTACAAATTGAATCAACAATCTAGACATAAGGCAAACACATTTCTAGATATTTGGGGGTGAAGTAAGGCATAATGACAACCACATACTGTCTGGCTTACCTGAATGGGAAAAAAAAGCAGTTCTTTCCAGCAGTCACACCAGGAACTCCTTGCAGCAAATACCTGTGAGCGTCAATAGCTATCTCTGGTGGTTTCCGTGAGTGCACCAATACAATAGAGGGATCCATAGTGAGTAAAGTCTCAAAAAAAGAAAAGAAATACCTGTAGCTGGACCCTCTATTTATTTGGATAAAGAAAAGAAAATTAGGTTGGGGGTGGAGCTGGTATGCAAGTGGTGGTTTGGATTGCAAGAATCCAATTGGCTGCCACCACTTGCTTTAAAAACAACTTTTTAAACAGATTTACAAGTAAAACTTTAATGTGAACTTAATGTGAAAACACATTGAATTGTAACTATATAATGTAATTTACATGTTCAGTTACAATTTCAGTGTGTTTTACATTAAGTTCAAATACAAGTGTGCACTACAGTTTCTCACGCTTCAGGAAGCACTCGGGGGTATCAGCTTGAAATTAGTAACTTCTCATGGCGCGCTCGGTGTTAAGCACACAGGCGTCATGAGAAGGTACTCGGGGTTAATGAGTTAAACAATCTGGTTAAAAACTCCACTGCCATTTCACCTAAACACCTCCATGCTTCCACAGGTATGTCATCTGGATCAACAGCCTTTCCATTCTTTATTCTCTTCATAGCTATCCTTACTTCCTCCTTGCTAATCCATTGTACTTCATGATTTACTATCCCTACATCATCCAACCTTCTCTCCCTCTCAGTCCCTTAATTCATCAACCCCTCAAAGTACTCTTTCCATCACCTCAACACACTTTCCTCGCTTGTGAGTATGTTTCCCTCATTATCCTTTATCACCTTTACCTGCTGCACATCTTTCCTAGCTCAGTCTCTCTGTCTAGCCAATCGGTACAGGTCCTTTTCTCCCTCCTTAGTGTCCAACCTTTCATACAGCTCTTCATATGCCTTATCCTTAGCCTTCACCACCTCTCTCTTTGCCATGCACCTCATCTCCTTATACTCCTGTCTACTTTCTTCATCTCTCTGACAATCCCACTTCTTCTTTGCCAATCTTTTTCTCTGTATACTCTCCTGTACTTCCTCATTCCACCACCATGTCTCCTTGTCATCCTTCCTCTGTCCAGATGTGATACCAAGCACCTTTCTAGCCATCTCCCTTACTAGCTCTGCTGTAGTTACCCAGCTATTTGGTAACTCTTCACTGCCACCAAGTGCCTGCCTTAACTCATCCCTGAACTTCACCTCACAGTTACCCTTTTTCAATTTCCACCACTTGATCCTTGGTGCTGCCCTCACACTCCTCCTCCTCTTCTTGATAACCAACATCATCCTACAAACCACTATCCTATGCTGCCTAACGACACTTTCTCCGGTCACCACTATACAGTCTCCAATCTCCTTCAAACTGGCCCTCCTACATAAGATATAATCCACCTGTGTGCATCTTCCTCCACTCTTGTATGTCACCCTATGCTCCTCCCTCTTGTTAAAATACGTATTCACCACAGCCATGTCCATCCTTTTCGCAAAATCCACTACCATCTGACCTTCTGCATTCCTTTGTTTAACACCATACCTACCCATCACTTTCTCATCCCCTCTGTTCCCTTCACCAACATGCCCATTGAAATCTGCTCCAATCACCACTCTGTCACCCTTGGGTACAGTCATCACCACTTCATCCAATTCACTCCAAAATTTTTCTTTCTCATCCATTGTACACCCAAGTTGTGGAGCATACGCACTAACAACATTCATCATTACACCATCAATTTCCAGCTTCATAAACATCACTCTATCCGACACTCTTTTCATATACAAAACACTCTCAGCATACTGTTCCTTCAGAATAACTCCTACTCCATTTCTCCTCCCATCCACACTATGATAAAACAATTTGAACCCACCTCCGATACACCTAGCCTTACTCCCCTTCCATCTGGTCTCTTGCACACACAATATACCAACCTTCCTTCTGTCCATCATATCAGCTAGCTCTCTTCCTATACCAGTCATAATGCCAACATTCAAAGTTCCGACCCTTACTACCACAGTCCTAGCCTTTCTCCTCTCCTCCTGCCTTCGGCCATGTCTTCTGCCTCTTCTACTCCTTCGGCCAACAGTAGCCCAATTTCCGTCAGCACCCTGTAGGCTAACAGTTCTGGTGGCAGTCGTTGTTAACCCGGGCCTCGACCGATCTGGTATAAAACATTTTCTTGGTGACTGCATGAAATGTTTTGGCGAAGTTTTACGCCGGATGCCCTTCCTGACGCAACCCTCCCCCTTTATCCGGGCTTGGGACCGGCACAAAGAAATGCACTGGCTTGTGCATCACCAGTGTTATTCTTTTTTATTTATTTACTTTCTTTTAAAACTTACTAGATAAAGCCAAGAGTTTTCATCTAGTCATTCCTCTATGCAAGAATGAGAAAAAGTACATCATTTTTCTTATATCATGCTCTTTTGAAAAGGCTTTTTTAATTCTTCTTTTTTTATTTTTACATTGCAGTGCCTACATTTCTTAAACTTAACAATGAGAAAGAGAAAAGAATGAAAAACACAGGGTCACCTGTTTACTTTAGTATTCCCATCGCACTTGAAAATAACTTAGAAAACTTTATAGCGTGCATATATCATGCAGTAAGCAAATATTACTGTTAAGAACACAAGTTTATTTTACTTACAGTTAACTCTTTCTTCATCTCTCCCAAGTTTTCCTTCAAACATTAATGCCATGAAGTAGGGCATATGCTTTAGAGTTTCCTACAAATTTAACATAGTCAAAAAGGTCCAATTTATTCCAGGTTTTCTTGTTCTGTCATGTTTCACAAATATAATTAATGCTTTATAATCCCATATTTATTTGTCAATTTCTGAGTTACTGTTTTTATTCCTGTTTATCTCCAACTCCCAAATCTAGTCTCTGCTTCCTTTCCAATGTACTCTCGATTATTTAGGTAAGTTCTTGTGCTTTTTTCTGTCTCTTCAGCATTTTCTGTTGAAACACTGCAAAAGTTTTCACTGGCACAGTCTCTCTGTGGTCTTTACTACCAGAAGAACAAGATGCAGAATCTGCTTCTGTTTATAAGGAGATGTATCTAATGATAAATGAATAATGTGTATAAAGTAATGTCTTGTAATGGGATCCTTTAATGGTGCCCTGTTACACCATCCTTTAATGATGTATGTACAATAAAGTCCTGTTGTAGAATCCTTTAATGATGTGTGCACATTACATTATGTTACAGGATACTTTAGGTCCTGTTGCAGGATCCTTTAAAGACATATGTACATTAATGTCCTGTGACATGATCCTTTAGTGACGTGTGCGCATTATGTTCTGTTGCAAGATCCTTTAATGATGTATGTGCATTAATGTCCTGTTACAAGGTCTTTCAATGACATCATGTTATGGAATCCTTTAATGATGTATGTACATTATGTTCTGGTACAGGATTCTTTAATGATTTCCGATTTCAGTATCCTTTAATGATGTGTGTACTTTGTGCCATGTTACAGGATCTTTTAATGTATATACATTACTGCTGTGTAACATGCATTACTGTTCTTTTTCAGTATCATTTAATTACATATTTACAATACTGTACTGTTACAAGATCCATTATTGATGTTCCATTATTGATGTATGCATATTAATCTCCTGTTACAGGATCATGTAATGATGCATGTACATTAATCTCTTGTTACAGGATCCTTTAATGATGTACTGTTAGAAGATCATTTATTGATGTATATACATTATGTACTGTTACATGATCTTTGATGTCCTGTTACAGGATCCTTTAATGATGTATTCATATTACTGTCCTGTAATGTTCACTACTGTACTGCTTCAGTATCCTTTAATTATGTATTTACAATACTGTACATTACATGATCCTTTAATGACATCGTTTTGCAGGGTCCATTAATGATGTCCTGTTACAGGATCTTTTAATGATCTCCTTTTACAAAATCCTTTAATGATGTATAAACATTAAGTTCTGTTACAAGATCCTTTAATGATGTGTGTACATTGATGCACTGTAAGATGCATTAATGTCCTTTTTGAGAAGTATGTGCAATACTGTACTATTACAGGATCCTTTAATGATGTCCTGCTCAAGGTTTCTTTAATTTTGCCATGTTACAGGATCCTTTAATGATTTATTTATATAAATGCCATGTAATGCACATTACTGTCATAGGTTCATAGGTAGGTACTAGGCTATTGGCCCTAGGGCCTATACAAGCCTAGCCAAAAAGGTACCCTGGCTTTTGGCACTCAAGAAAATAATTTTCGTGTGCCTCTGTTAAGCAGAACCACAGAAGTGATCCCCGGGGTGAATTTCCTATTACCCATCCAATCATCAAGATTTTTCTTGAAGAGTGTTAATAAGGAGCTCTGTTTGACATAGATAGATGAGTCCCAACTGCACTCTCCTGCCACAAGGGTGCAAGGGGCACTCTCCAACAAAAGATAGTCTGGTTTAGTGCTCAGTTTAACAAACAGAACCAGATTCAGCATGTCTGAATTTGGTCTATGCTACAATAGACAAAAAGTGCAATAAATCAGCAAAAACATTTTTAAAAAATCAGCAATACAGCAAAAATACAGTTTAAAAGTCCAAAATACAGTATAAAATTGTACTTATGGTTAGCAGAATGCAACAGATTCCTTGGATTGTACAGTGAATACAGGAGAGCAGTGTCTGGTCACCTAACTTTGTTTACAGCACTAGTTTTATTTAGAAACTCATTTCTCACCGACAGAGGCAGTTGTTACTGAAGATATGCTTTATCTGTGAGTATTAAGGTTAACCTGGATTGATTAAGCATTTGCACTTATATTACTCTATAAGATGAGTTTTCATTCCCTTACAAAACAATTATTTATTTACAGTATTATGTTTTTGAGGTGGAGTGTTGCAAGAAGCTGGAGCAATATTGCAGATGGCTCTTTCAGTACATACCAGGAAATATAAGAAAAAGTAGCAATGTCTCATTTGCATATCTCACACACACAGCATACAGTGCAGAAACACAAGTAGTCAATTAGTCACATGGAATATAATCATTATATAAGATTATAAAAAGAATAGCTGTCCACTATAAAGGCATAGTATTCTATGTATGAGTGCAACAAGAATCTTATGAGCATATCAGATCAGTGGTTTGATTACACTAAATTACAAAAAAAATGGGTTCAGTGTCTCTCACGTGACCTTGGTGAAGCCTTAGAATGTTGCAATATTCCTCATACACTCTGTTATCTTCTTTTAAGACAGTGAAGTTCGCAGTTACAGAATAATGCCAGACAGTACAGATGTAAATTTCCTCGTCTTCAAAAACTGCATATTAATATCAGTGATCATTGATAATATCTTAAAATGTGCTGAGATTTTGGACTTTATTGTCAGACTTCTTCTGTGCTTTAAGGTGGAGAGTTGAAAAGTGATGGTGTGCTGTATAAAATCTGCACTGTATCTGTTTTTAAGACATGTTTATGCCTCCTATCACATGGCTTTGAGGCTGGAGATGTTGCTCTTTACCCAGTACACTGAGATACATATGCTGATTAGTTATTACCGATATCTGCCATATTATACTACACAGATCTGTATGCACTGTAATCATAACTACCCCTTTACACTGTACTATAATATGCTGATATGCACATTGTAGCAATAACAGCAATACTATAGTTGCATGCAATTATTGTTGGCTGATGTGCAAAATACTGTGTTATGGCACCTTGTATCCGGGCACAACATACATAGAAAAACAGCTCCAATGGGTCATTATAGAGACTGTGATGCAAGCCTTACAGGTAGTCATCTCTTTGTTTGGCCAGGTCATTCCAGCAGTACCAAACTATTCACCATCCTGACAGTGCCAGTGGAATGAATCTGATGGTGGTACTCCATAAGTGCCATTATGTGAAGTTCATTGGATAATGGCAAACTAGATGTCCATGTTGATCTACTTGATCTTATCACCAACAAGTCTGTAGGTGCCTGACCTACCAACCATTGTCTCCCAGTGACCCATCTGAGAAAAGTTATCTACAAGGTACAAAACACCATTTGAAAACATTTTTGTATGATGTTTTATCCCCTATCTGGGGACTCTGATACAATTACAGAGACTATGATAGAATTACTTTAGATATACTACCTGTGAGATTGTACCAGTTCAAAAGAAAAGGAGCAACATTTATTTCCTTTCACCTGATTTCCTGTAATCATACAGGTAGTACATTATAGCAATAACTGACAAAGTCGGTGTGGTATATTGAAGATTTACCCACGGTTGGTGTGGTTTAATCATGAAGGCGAAGCCCAGGTGATTAAATAAAGCCAACCATGGGTAAATCTTCATTATACAATGACTCCCTATTACTATTCGAAAACATGCACGCTGATTGGCCCAGCCCAACCAGTGTGCCAGTTGTAAATCCCACAATATACCAACGGAAAAATGTCCAGTCGCCCGGACTTTTTTCTGTTGGTATAAAGTGCCCCAAAACCTTTTTTTTTTTTTACAATTAAAAAAAAAGAGAGAGAGAAAACAGAGCAACGGAGACTTTCTTTTCTCCGTTGCTTCCGTTTCAAAGCATTGATGTACTGGGTATGCATGGGAACGCAAGTCCCATACACATGCGCAGTACATCAAAATGAAGAAGCAGTATACCACAACCGGCAGAAGAACAGTAATCCGCCATTATACAAAGATATTATTTAAGAAAAGTAAGTATTTTTTTTCTTAAATAATGTCATTGTATAATAGCAATAACCAACTCCGTGGTTGTGGTATATTGAAGATTTACACGGTTGCCTTTGTTTAATCACTCGGGATTCGCCCTCATGATAAAACCACACCAACCATGGGTAAATCTTCAATATACCACACCACATCATCAGTTATTGCTTTAATATACCACACCAGAGTTAGTTGCTGCTATTATACAATGATATTATTTAAGGAAAAAAAATGACTTACTTTTCTTAAATAATGTCTTTATATAATGGCACCATAGTGTTCTTCCACTTCTGCTGTATATCCTGTTGCTTTTTTTGACGTACATGCTTACCCAGTACATCAGGGCTTTGGAAAGTAAGCAACAGAGAAAGGAAGGTCTCTTTTGCTCCCTTTTTTAACAAAAAAAAGGTTTCTGCCACTTTAGGGGTAGGAGAGAGATAGAATGGAAGCAATGCAAAAAAAATCTAGGAATTGGGTTTGAGTAACGTACCTGATTTTCTTAGTATTTCCTCTGTCCTGTCTCTCTTGTATGTCCAGACTGTCCAGACTTCTACTTTTATTTATTTATTTTTTAAAAAAATTAAAAGTTATAGTATATAACAAAGGAAGAAAGTCTGGGCGACTGGACCTTTTTCCATTGTATATGTTCGGATTTAAAATAGATACACTGGTTGAGCTGACAGATCAGTGTGCTACTTTTTGAATGCTAATGGCTAGTCACTGTATAATTAGAAATCAGGGATGTGGGGATAAGCCCCTGTAGGAGGGTGAAGGGCATTCAGTCTCCCCCATAAAAATAATTTATATTACTGTTTCATTTATTATCATCTTTGTTAGATCATGCATAATGCAATACGGACTGAGAAGTCTAACAGACGCTTTTTAACATCCATGATATGTAGCAACAGCAAAGCCTCTCCCTCTGTTTCCATCTGACTGCATAGCTACTAAGATCCATGATCTTCAGTCTTATTGTAGAAATAATTTTTGAATGCAAGAAGTTAACAGATTGTCTCTGTAAGTTTGTCACATGCAACCATACCTGCATGCACCTGAATGATTAGGCTGCTACAGACTGCCATCATCACTACATTATCCTGCTGTGTGTTTCCCATGCAAATACATGATATTTAAAAACAACTAACATGTGACATTTAAAAACAACTTAAGCGTGATATTTAAAAGCAACCAGATACCTGTGACATTAACAGATGCTGAGTGGTTATATTGGAATGTAAGCAGAACAGTCTAGCGATACCATTATCCACCTGATAAAATCAGTGCATTTTGAAGATATTCATATAAATGATGCCTTATACACTTTCAGTGAGTCATGTGCCCTCAGGACAGTTGATTAGCAACATGCTATCTTCTGTCACTCTGCCAAGTGATGTCAGGTCATATAAGAAGTTGCAAAAGCCCGTAATTGTCTCTTATTTACTGCAGTCTATTACAGGACTCTTATCCTATGCTGTTGTATCTGTAATGGTGCTCATGCTGGTGTGTACAGTAGGCTGGTATTAAATTCACAGCGCTTGCTACAGTGTACAATGTACAGAGCAGGACTATGTCAGGAATACGAGATGAATAATGTTTATTTATCTGATGTGTTCTACCCCTTCACCTTAGACCGTTTTGGAGTGGACACAAGACAGAGACCATGATACAATTACTGCTACCTTACCACACAAATATGTCTATATTCAGCATTTTGCTTTGGGTCACAACAGCCTTGTTCTTCTGTTATGATACTATAATGTTGTTGGTGTCATAGTGTAATATGGTTACATTAATACACCACCACAGTTTTTACTTCTATATTTATATTCTAACTATGACTTGTGACTATGTATATGTTAGCATTCATTCTCCGAGATCTGCTACCTGTATAATGAATTCCTTGGAAAAGTTCACAGATAGACAGATAGATAGATAATTTTAAAATAAAAGAATAGATAGATTGATAGATAGAAAGACGGATCACATGGCTTACAGACTAGCTTCTTTCCACAATCACAGAAAGCAGCGGGGCTGAGAGCATGAGTACACGTTTCTTCATATTGCTTAGCCTAAGTCATGACTTGCTGCACCAGTACTAAACGTAAGATGATGGCTTTGGAGGCAACAGATCTAATGCAGTGCTAACAAGTAGCCTTCTTGACCATGCAGGCTAAAACACCTGACTTTTATCCACTCTTACACACTGGTTAATATATTACACGCAAAAAGCTAACTTTTGCAGTAAAATCAAAGCAATAGAACTCAGAATTGCAGAACTGGTTTGTGTTATTGGCTAAACTGGTAGCACACTTGCCTTTGGTGCAGAAGGCTGTGGGTTCTATTCCCACACCAAGTAGAGTAGTTACTGACACTACAGTGCAGCATAAGGAAGGTGCTACATTCCTGAATGTGCTGCCTTCAGTGAGATTTAAAAGCAAGTCCCTATCTGTTTCAGTTGGTGGTGGCTGTTAAAGATCCCATGAAACCTATAAAAAAAAACAGGAGAAGTTCTCCAATGCTCTGTCTAAATCTCCCCAAATAGTATAAATACCAACTCAGGTTCCCCCTGAAAAGAGTCTACTAGCCTCGCAGGACTAAGCTGGTCATCAACCACTAAATAAAAAAAATGGTATTGACAGCAGTCAGGTACTTCAGTCATAAAGCTCACTGTGTCAGTGGGGGAATGAGTCCAAGAAGTCAGGAAACAAAACATGGGACTCAGTGATTTACTGTGTATTCATCAGGCACCAAGTTAAGAGAATTAAATGGGGCAGTAGACATGCCACCTACCACCTCAGCATGTTAATAGTTTCGGTCAATGGCCAACAAGATTTCATAAATGTTATTTTCTGGGGTTCCTATCACTTTGTAGAAAGCTTAATTCGGCAAACACCCATTCATTAAACCCCAATCATCGAACACCCCTTCATCGAACGTTTACATCTTCAAAACTTTTTCCTAGGGAAGGAAGTTAGTTGGCTGCCATTACAAATTTGCCCTTTTCCACAAAGTAGTGCAATCTCGGAGTTGGTATACATAATTGAGGGTCTGTAGGGCAGACAGCCCCCTTACATTGGGGGTGTGAAGCCCCCCACCTTGGTAAGTTAAAAATAATGTGTTTGTTACGATTGCTCTGGTGCCCAAGTAGTTTCATTTCCTAGGAAAAAGTTTCTATGATGTAAATTTTCAATGAAAGGGTGTTCGATGACTAAGGTTCAATGACTAGGCATTTGCGGAATTAAGCTTTCAACTAAGTGATATAGATCCATTTTCTGATACCCATTGCTAGCTTATTACTATTTCTTTCAAAGTACATGCCAGAGGCAACTTCTTCTGTAAGACTGATAGCCTGATAAAGTTGAGGGAGGTATGCATCTGGAGCATTTCTCCCTGGGCCTCCGCTGAAAACAGGCTCTGTGGAACCTAGTCGGACATTCCCGATCAACAAATGATAAATAAAATAAAAATAAAAATAAAATGTGCCGATATCCTGTAATGGTCATATAATACCAAGTACAGATGTGGTATAACAGAGAGTTTATTTAGATGTCCCGTGGCTAACATTTTAATTTTGTATATGTGAAAAGTAAAACATAAAAGATGGTAAGCAACGTGCATAGTAGATGTTTGTTCAGGTCAACTAATTACCACTACTGAATGGCAAATCAGATATGACTCACCATTAAACTAAATACCCTATTCATGGGAGACCTTAACTACCCCTCTATAGATTGAGAAACATATACTGCCTCATACTCATAAGTGCAGTGATTCCAGGACTTTATTAACACATATACCCTTGACCAGATAGTGCACACACCCACCAGGGGTTCAAAAATAACTGGACCTGGTACTCACCAATATGGGAGAGAGCAGCAGCAACTGTCCCTACCTCAGTATCATGTCCAGGTTGGACCACAAAGTTGTCTCCTTCAAAATAAAATCAACTTGGTAACCCAGCAAACACTGTAACTGTTATGAGCTATTCCAAAACAAACTGCATTCTGTTAAAAGATAGTTTGTCAAAATTCAGTGCCTCTCCCAACCCTGAGTTCACAGCAACCTATGTGGAATTGCTCACAGAGACCCTGTACAACCAGCTGCCATAATGGTTAAGGTGTTGGCCTCCCATACACGGTACAAGGGTTAATCCTGACCTCCAGTCAATGTCTGTTTGTAGTTTGAATGTTTTCTGTGTCTCTGGGGTTCCTCCCACTTTTGAAAAACATGCTGAGTGTTTCTACCTCAGACATCCCTAGGTTTGTAAAGTACCTGAATGACTCCACACAATTCTTGGTTTTCACTTACAATGCTGGTATTGAACGTGTTGTTTACCTTGATGTGGAGTTATATAGGGACAAGGTTGATAGAACTTACAGGGCTCGGATTAATAGAAAACCCACCTACTCTAACTCATTCCTCCACTATTCAAGTAGCCACCCACACCAACAGAGGAGATCTGTTAAGAGCCAACTGGTGAGGGAGGCCCATATGGTGTCTGAGGACACCGAGTTTCTGTATGAATGTCAGACTTTGTGTGACATGTTTTTGAAATGAGGCTATCCCTCACATTTAATTAACAAATTGCTGAATGAAGTGAAATTGAAGAGGGTTACTGGTGTTTTTAGTCCTATCCTAATATTAAGACCAGGGTCTGTTGGACCACTGGTCCCTGTTTCAGTATTCCTTAATTACATTTTATTTATTTTTTTTATTTTTTATTTTACATTTGTTGACCAGGATAGTCCGACTGGATGCATGTCCATTTTCAGCGGAGGCCCGGGGAGATAAGCTCCAAGGGTAAGCAGATACAGCATTACATAATACCAGCATTACATATTACAAACAGACTATTTACAGAGATTACATAAGTAAGCAAATTAAACAAGTTCCACAGGTTACAGTTAATCCTGAGCACAAGTCAGGATTAAATTAAATTACACAGTAAACTGGTTAACAGATTTTTACACATTCTAGAGATAGTTAGCCAGGCTTGATACATTGACATAGCCAGTTAAGTGACAAATGTTGTTTGAGTCTAGTTTTAAATTGACCTAAGGTGGAAAGTAAGGTAATATCAGCTGGAAGAGAGTTCCAGGATCTACTTACAGAGTTTGCAAAGAGAGAATCACCGGCTGTGTTATTAATTTTGCTAGTCTGAATTAGTAGTTTGTTAGAGGATCGAAGCGGTCTAGGATTGTTATAGGGGGTGATAATATTTTTAAGTGCAGGAGTATTGTCCGGATTATAGAGGATGTTATAGGCCATAATCAGTTGGTTATACTGGATTAGGCTGGTAGTTCAAGCCACCCAAGCTGATTTAGATTGATGCAATGATGTGTCCTAAAAGACAGCCCAGTGGCAAACCTGGCAATGTGGTTGTAGCAAATTGAGAGTTTGTCAAGGACAGTCTTGTTTAAATTCGAGAGTAGAGGGGATGCATACAGAAGGGTTGAAAGAAGGTGAGAGCGAGCTATGGCAATTTTAGCTGGAGGGGTTAGGAAGACTTTTATTCTGTAAAGTGACCCTAGTTTTTTATTGATGGTTTTGATAGTTTGGTTAACATGTCAAATTTTAGATTATTGTCTATGATGACACCTAATAGTTTTGTAGATGGGTCAAGGGAGATTATTGTGCCATCATTTGATTTTATGGTAAAGGTGAAAGCGGTAGACCTACGTGTTGGTGAAAATAACAGCATTTTAGTTTTTTGGGGATTTAGGATCAGATGATGTTCAGAAAGCCAGTTTTCTATTGTATTAAAGGTGGTCTGGGTAGCTGACCATAACTCTACTGGAGATGTGGCTGAGCAAATCAGAGTAGAGTCATCAGCATATTGGATACAGCTGACTTTTGGGATGACAGTATAAAGGTCGTTAATGAAGATGTAGAACAGCAAGGGCCCTAGTATAGAGCCTTGTGGTACTCCAAGGGTGTTAAGTAGAAGGTTAGAGAGTTTGTTCTGCCAGAGGACAGCCTGCTGTCGACCATTCAGGCAGGATTGAAACCATTGGAGGGCTTGTGTATCTAGACAGAATGTTTGCAGGGTGTGGATTAAAAGTTGGTGATCAACCATATTGAATGCCTTGGAAAGATCCAAAAAGAGGGCTGAGGATATAGAATTATTGTTGCGATTATGATTTATGGTATTAATAAAGGCTAGGAGGGCTGAAGTAGTGCTGTGATGAGGAATGAAGCCATGCTGAGTGTCTGCCATAAGGCGATTTTGGATTAGGTGGTGCATGAGTTGTCTATGAATACATTTTTCCATAATCTTTGCAAGTGGAGAGAGTATAGCTATTGGCCTATAATTGGAGAATTCAGTAGAGCTGCCTCCTTTGTGAAGTGGGATTACATAGGATATTTTCCAGATGGTGGGAATTTTAGCTTCTACTGTGGTTCGATTGATTAGTATTGAGACAGGGTAAGCAATAGCATCAGCTGATTTTTGTAGGTACTCTGCAGGGAGTTGATCAGCCGAAAGTGTAGTGGGTTTTAATTTTTTGATCAAGGTACGGATAAGTGAAGTGGCGACTGGTTGCAAGCTGAACGCGAGTAGGTTTCTAGGGGTGCTACTTTCAGGACCAGGGGAGCTAGGAGGTAGTTGGCTACCTAGGGCTTGAATTGTTTCAGTAAAGAATTGGTTAAAACTATCAGAAGCATCTTCAGGGGTTTTATCAATAGTAGCAGCAGGGATTGGGGTTGAAGTTTGTCCAGGATGTAGTAGATTATTTAAACCTGCCCAAAACTTCTGAGGGTTATTTTGATTTACTGTCTGTAAATTACAGTAGTATTGTTTTTTTGTCTTGTAAAATTGATTTTTTGGTTTCGTTCCTGGATTGCCTGTATTTAATGTGATCTTGAGGGTCTTTAGAAGAATGCCATAAAGCCCATGCTTTGTTTCTAAGGGTAATTTTGAGTTTAGACTCTATAGAAAGCCATGGTGCAGTTTTTGCCTTGGTTCTCTTTGAACGAACAGGTGCATGCAAATCAAGGATCTCAAGGAATTTGTTGTTAAAGTATGCTACTGCTTCCTCTAAGGGGAGGTGTTTTAGAATAGACTAATTATATGAGTTTAGTTCTTGATGGAATTTGGCAGGGTCAAAGTTTTTATTCTTTCTAACCTTTCTGAGTAAGGGTTGTTGGGAATTAATGGTTTTGTGCTTAATTACATATGTGAGAAGGTGATCGCTTAGGCCATTAAGGAGGGTACCAGAGGTGTACAGTTGGGGGTGACTGTTTATGAGTACCCAGTCAAGTATACTTTCTTTTTGGTTGGGTTTACCTATCCTGGTAGGGGTGGATATGATTTGTGTAAATGCATGCAGGTTAATATGGGTGGTTGGGGATTCTGAGGAACAGGTGCCCCAGTCTATGTTAAAGTCTCCAAGTAGTAGGGTTTCTTGGGGGTAGTAACATGATAGCCAGTGCAGGATATCTTCAAATGTAGATATATTGTTACCTGGGGGAATGTACATACAGATGATATTAATGCATTTATTTTTATTAAGTTGCAATTTGGTGGCAAAAATCTCTGAGTTATTAATCTGAGGAGGTTGTATTACATCTATGGTGACATTCAACTCAGATTTATAGAGTACAGCTACCCCACCCCCCTTCCTCGAAGCACGATCCAGCCTGTGTATGTTGTACCCAGGTGGTAACACTTCATTATCTTTAGTGTTAGGTTTTGTCCATGTTTCAGATAAACAGAGAATCTCAGGGGAGTGGACATCCAGAAGTGCATGCAATTCATGTACCTTGTTATTAATGCTTCTAATATTGAGATGACAGACTAGGAAAGAGTTAGTTGGCCTATTAATTGTAGGTTTGTAGCTTAGATTGCAAGTAGAGGGGGTATGTGTATCTGAAGTGAGTGGGCCAGGGTTGGGGTGAATATCACCACCAAGTATTAGGTTGAGTCTATACTTGGTGATGAACTTCAGGAATTTGTTTATTAGTTTGTGGTAGTGTTTGGATCTAGAGCTAATGTGCCTGGGGTTGAGATGTTGATAGACTGAACAAGATGTTGGATAGGATCTGGTACTGTAAGTATGGTTAAAGGTGGAAGGATTTACAGCTGGGGTGATAGTATGGCCTTTTGGGACCTGAAATCCCGTGAGAAATTGGTTTTCATACAAGGTAAGGAGGTATGGTGTGAACAAGAGGGGTAGTAAAGAGGAGTATATCATTATCTGTGATTCAGCTAGTGAGTTAAGGAACTGTTTTACCTGGTGATGCAACACCAGAAGATAGAGTGGTGAGGTGAAGGTACTGGAAGGGGGATGGGAGAATGCCAGATGAAAGCTAATATGTGCTATTAAAATGTAGGTAGTAGAATGGGGGTGGGTGGAATTATCCCAGATGAAAGCAGATAGGATCTAGAAAGTGGGGGAGTGGCTATAGTACTATAAATTTAGAGGTACTGGGGGCGGGAGGGAATTGGGGGCAGGGAGGGGAGCAAAGAGAGCCCAAGCGTAGCGAGGGCGAACGTAGCAGGGCTATTGCAGTTTACAAGGTTTCCAAAGGTGTCCTAAAGCTATAAGGTAAGTATTACAGCTCTTAATGTAAGAGTCAATTTACTTCAGTTACAGGGGAAGGAGGCAACCACTCAAGTAGAAACAAAGAGCCCTATGGCTGACCAATATGGTGACCTGCTTAATTACAAAGCACTGTAAGTGAAAGCTTAACAAATGCTTTTTGTGTGTGCAACCTACTCTGTTTAAATGTTGAGAGAAATTGATTGCAGGTTGTAGACACCGTTTTGTAGGGAACTGTAGAGTTCAATCTGTTTAAATGTTGAGAGAAACTGATTGCAGTCCTGTATACACCGTTTTGTAGGGAACTGTAGAGTTCAATCTGTTTAAATGTTGAGTGAAACTGATTGCAGTTACATATATACAATACCGTATTGTTACAGGATCCTTTAATGATGTATGTATATTATGTTCTGTTACAGAATCCTTTAATGATGTCTATACATTAACGTGCTGTTACAGGATCATTTAATCATGTCCTTTTCCAGGATCTCTGAATGATGTACATAAATGTCCTGTTACAGGATTCTCTAATGATGTCCTGTTGCAAGATCCCTTAATGATGTATGTATATTACTGTCTTGTAATGTGCTTTACTGTGCTTTTTTCACTCTCCTTTAATTATGTGTGTACAATGCCATACTGTTACAGGATCATAAAACAATATATTTTTTCAGGATCTTTATTGGTGTCCTGTTACAGGGTCCTTTAGTGATGTTTGTACATTAATGTCCTGTTACAGGATCTTTGATTGATTTATTTACATTAATGTCCTATTACTCAGTCCTGTAATGATGTCCTTTTACAGGATCCTTAATCGAAGTATGTGCATTATGTTCTGTTACAGAATCCTTTAATGATGTCTGTACATTAACGTCCTGTTACAGGATCATTTAATCATGTCCTTTTCCAGGATCTCTGACCACTCCACAAAAGGAGGGGGTGTATCCATATTCATAAAGGATACTCACACCTCCAGGTTGGTGGCAACGCATGAAGCTTCGGAAACCATCCAGGTGCAACTAACAATAGGCAAAACTGCTCTACAAATTGTAGCATGCTACAGGCCACCCTCTCAAACTCAGGAACCCCACACAGCCTTCCTGAAGACACTGGAGGGTATAAATGTATCTCCAAACACCATCATATTGGGTGACTTCAACTACCCGAATATAGACTGGGAACATTACTCAAGCCCTAACTTTCTAGCCCAACGGTTCCTGGAGTTCATAAATTCAAATGCCATGGAACAGCTAGTCACTGTTCCCAGAGAGGAGAAAATATAGTAGATCTCATTGTCACAAACATGGGGACAAAATGCTCCACACCGCAAGTATATCCCTCATTGGTGAGATCTGATCATAAACTAATCTCACTGGAAATCCACATCCCGGCCCCACCCCAAACAAAAAAGACCATAGTGAAGAACTTCTCTAAAGCAAACTTCACACTACTCAAGACTGGTGTGGTATCCTTCAAGGCCCCTGAGTCAGAGGAAACCACAACCCAAGCTGCGGAAGCCCTTACAAATGCCTTCTATGAACACCTCCAGGACTGCATGGATCAGGCAATCCCAAATAAAACCAAGACTCTTTCCACAAAGGGCAAACGTGCAGTCTGGTGGACCCCAGCCATTAACAAACTTTACAATAAGAGGAGAAAGCTATTACATGATAGAACAAAATCCATAAAAGGGAAGTCCCCTGATCATTATTAGTAAAAAATACGAGCACTCATAAAATCAACTAAGGCCAATTTTGAGAGAAAAATTGCCATGGATTCAAAGGACAATCATAAGGCCTTTTTCAGCTATGTTAGGAACCTGGGTGGAAACTCACAGATATGCTCAGAATTAGTCCAAAATGATACAAAATCACTGAACCCACAGACATTGCCAACATACTGGCAGACAGGTTCAGTGCAAACTTCACCCCTCCCCTAAAGGAGAGATAACTATCCCAGCCGAGTGTAGCCTCCCGGACATCTCAAATGCGCAGGTGAAAGCTGCTCTCTCTAAAGCTAAAAACACAGCATCAATGGGACCGGATGGTGTCCCCGGCTGTGTGCTACACGAGCTAAATGAGGAATTAAACCCGCACATATGCAGCTGTTTAATCTCAGCCTTACCACAGGATACGTGCCCAAGGAGTGGCGTACGGCAACTGTGGTCCCACTCCACAAAGGTGGCACCTCACGGACCCTGGTAATTACCCCATAAGCTTAACAAGTCTAGTCTGCAAAGCTATGGAGAGGATCATAATGGAGCTCATAAACAAAGATATAGGGGACTTGCAGACATTGGACCCGACCCAGTTTGGCTTTGTCAAGGGAAGATCATGCCTTTTGAACTTGGTCGACTTCTTCGAAATAGTCACCAAGGCCATTGATGAGGGAAAGGCAGTCCATACAGCCTACCTTGACCTTGCAAAGGCTTTCGACACAATACCCCACTCGGGTATTGTAGAAAAACTACCAGCTTAAATGTAAACCCATATGTCACAAGATGGGTTGCAAACTGGCTTAAGGACAGAACCCACAGGGTTAGAGTTGCTGGCGCTGTGTCAGACTCCAAGCCGGTCACAAGTGGTGTCCCACAGGGCTCGGTCCTTGGCCCCCTATTGTTTGGCATCTACTTCTCAGAAGTACAGGCCAACATGGGAGGACTTTGGCTGACAAAGTTTGCAGATGACTGCAAACTGGGCCATAGTGGAAAGTGCATCGGACACTGATATCCTTCAGAAGGGACTCACGGAAACAGATAGCTGGTGCCAGAGCCATGGCCTGAAGTTAAACGCCAAAAATGTATAGTCATACCCTTCGGGAAAAACAAGGTAACCCCAAGCTACCATATAGGTGGCAATCCACTAAGCACAGAAGAGGTTATCAGGGACCTGGGGACCCAGGTTGACAGTGGCCTTTCTTTGACACTCACATTGCTAAAGTGGTTAGAAAGACCTTCTACATTGCCCATCTGATCATGAAGGGATTCACATCCAGATCTAGTGAGGTCATTGTTCCCCTGTACTCTTCACTTATCAGACCAATGATCGAGTACAATGCCCCATTCGGGATGTATCTCACCCGACATCTGCAGCAATTGGAGAGACCCCAAAAGTTCCTCACCAAAAGGATAAAGGACTCCAAAATCTGTCATATGCTGCCAGATTGAAGAAACTCCAGCTCTATTCAGTCGCATACCGTCTGCTCAGAGGTGACATGTGCCTGACATACAAGGCCATGTCCAACCCGGAATTAATGGACATGCTCCACCTCAAAAATCCAAATCCACCAAAACCACTAGAGCAAGCGACTTAAACCTTAGCACGGATATAAATAGGACGTGCTGGAGGGATAGATTTATCACTCAGAGACTCCCTATGCTGTGGAATAAAATCCCGATCCATGTGAGGCAGAGCACCTCGCTGACTCTGTTCAAGAGAAATCTAGACCTGTGGATGGGAGATCGTAGGTTTACCCCGGGAATCATCTCTGGGTCACTGCTGGACAGAGGCACAACAAACTAATGGGCACAGTATTTTTTCATATAAGGGGTGGCGTAAGCCACAATAATTTGGGCTAGGCTTATAAATGCCTTAGGGCAGATAGCCTAGTATAAACCTATGAACCTATGAACCTATGAACCTATGTACATAAATGTCCTGGTACAGGATTCTTTAATGATGTCCTGTTGCAAGATCCCTTAATGATGTATGTATATTACTGTCTTGTAATGTGCTTTACTGTGCTTTTTTCACTCTCCTTTAATTATGTGTGTACAATGCCATACTGTTACAGGATCATATAACGATATCCTTTTTCAGGATCTTTATTGGTGTCCTGTTACAGGGTCCTTTAGTGATGTTTGTACATTAATGTCCTGTTACAGGATCTTTGATCGATTTATTTACGTCAATGTCCTATTACTCAGTCCTGTAATGATGTCCTTTTACAGGATCCTTAATCGAAGTATGTACATTATGTTCTGTTACAGAATCCTTTAATGATGTCTGTACATTAACGTCCTGTTACAGGATCATTTAATCATGTCCTTTTCCAGGATCTCTGAATGATGTACATAAATGTCCTGGTACAGAATTCTTTAATGATGTCCTGTTGCAAGATCCCTTAATGATGTATGTATATTACTGTCTTGTAATGTGCTTTACTGTGCTTTTTTCACTCTCCTTTAATTATGTGTGTACAATGCCATACTGTTACAAGATCATATAACAATATCCTTTTTGAGGATCTTTATTGGTGTCCTGTTACAGGGTCCTTTAGTGATGTTTGTACATTAATGTCCTGTTACAGGATCTTTGATTGATTTATTTACATTAATGTCCTATTACTCAATCCTGTAATGATGTCCTTTTACAGGATCCTTAATCGAAGTATGTGCATTATGTTCTGTTACAGGATCCTTTAATGTCCCGTTATGGTCCTTTAATGATGTATGTACATTATGTTCTGCTACAGGATCCTTTAATGATGTCCTTTTACAGGATCCTTTAGTGAAGTGTGCACATTTCTTGTTCACTAAGCTTTAATTATTTATATGCAGTACCATACATTACAGGATCCATTAATGACGTCCTGTTAGAGGATCCATTAATGATCTCCCGTTACAAGATCCTTTAATGAGTTTTATACATTATTTTCTGTTACAGGATCCCTTAATGATGTCTTGCTCCAGAATCCTTTAATGGTACCTCATTACAGGATTTTTTAATGATGTGCTTACATTACTGCCCTGAAGCTTGCATTACTGTCCTGATTCAGTATCCTTTAATTGCATATGTACAATACCATACTGTAACAGGATCCTTTAATAATTTATGTATATTAATGTCCTGTTATAGGATCCTTCAATGATGTCTTGTTTCAGGAGTCTTTAATGATGTATGTACATTGTGCTCTGTTACAGTATCCTTTAAAGATGCTCTGTTGAAGGATCCTTTAATAATGTCCTGCTACAGTAGCCTTTAATACACATAACTGCCCTGTTTCATATCCTTTAATTACATATGTACAATATTTTACATTAAAAGATCCTTTAATGACGTCCTGTTAAAGGATCATTTAATTAAGCAATAACTGACGACGTGGTGTGGTATATTGAAGATTTCCCCACGGCTGGTGTGGTTTAATCATGAGGGCGAAGCCTGAGTGATTAAACAAAGGCAACCATGGGTAAATCTTCACTATACCACAACCACTGAGTTGGTTATTGCTATTATACAATGACATTATTTAAGAAAAAAAAAATGCTTACTTTCTTAAATAGTGTCTTTGTATAACAGTGGATTACTTTTCTTCCACTGGTTGTGGTATACTGCTTCTCCTTTTTGATGTACTGCGCATGCATATGGGACTTGCATTCCCACGCATACTCAGTGCATCAATGCTTTGAAACGGAAGCAACGGAGAAAAGAGAGTCTCTGTTGCTCCATTTTCTCTCTTTTTTTTTAATTGTAAAAAAAAAAAAAAGTTTTGGGGCACTTTATACCAACGGAAAACAGTCCGGGTGACCGGACCTTTTTCCATTGATATATTGTGGGATTTACAATGGGAACGCTGGTTGAGCTGGCCAATCTGCGTGCACGTTTTTGAATATTAATAGAGAGTCATTGTATAATGTATATACGTCATGTTCTGTTACAGGATCCTTTAATGATGTATGTACCTTACTGCCCTGTAACATGCACTGCTGTCCTGTTTCAGTATCCTTTAATTACATTTATTTATTTATTTATTTTATTTATTGACATTTGTTAACCGGGTTTGTCCAACTGGGCTTGTGGCCCATTTTCAGTGGAGACTCCAGTAATACATTTTAAAACAAGTACAATTTTAAACAATATTGATATAATAGCAGTTATAGCAAAATGATTCACATATGTTGGGTTACATGCATAAAGTTAAAGTTGCATTAAAAAGAAGCTAAGTAACAATTTTATTGATATAGTTTAATAGGTCAACAATAAACATTTTTTGTTTGTATAAAAATGTACAAATGCATAGTAGACACATTGGAGAGAGAGGTGTAATGAGGTACTAAGTATGGTCCTTTTGAGGGTACATAAAGGGAAGGAAGACTTGGTAGGGTCATGGCAAGGGCAGGTTCTGGAATTGAAAAAAATAAGCTTTTAGTTCATTTTTAAAGTGTGAGGTGTGGGAGATTGAACGTAAGTCAAGGGGAAGTTTGTTCCAAGCATGGGCAAGGTAGTGCTTGTAGAGTAGTTTGCCTACTGACCTTTTTGGGTGGTAGATATCAAGTAATTGTTGGTTAGAAGTACGGAGAGTCCAGGATGGGATGTAGATTGAGACTAAGGAAGATAGAGTTGGACAGAAGGAGGGTTTATAAAGAAGAGAGTGTAGTATATGAAACTGATAAGATAGCAGAAACTGGGGAAGTTCAAGCCATTGAAGAGAGTTTAAAGAAATGCAGTAGTGTGAGTTGTATGGGGAGTTAGTAATGAGTCTGGCTATTTTATGGTAAGTCTGTTGCAGTTTGTTTAGAGTGGAGGCCTGGATATTGGTAAGAACTGGGGCGGCGTATAAGAGGGAGGGGAGGAGGAGTGCCTGGCCCAGGGTACGTCTAGATTCAGGGGTTAGGAATTTTTTGTTCTGCTATAGCAGACCTAGTTTCTGGTTTGTTTTTTTTATAAATTGGAGTATGTGTAGGTTGAACTTGTGTTCGTCATCGATAATGACCCCTAGGAGTTTTGTGTGGGTGTCAGGTTGGATGTTTGTATTGTTAGAAGATGTAATAAAAAAGGAGGTTTTGTGATGAGAAAGAGAATGGGGAAGGAAAAGTAGGAGTTTGGTCTTTTTGGGATTTAGGATCAATAGGTTGTGAGAGAGCCATTGTTCAGTGGATAGTAGGGCCTGTTGGGTCAGGGAGTGCAGATAATCCTTTATTAATGTCCTGTTACAGGATCTTTTAGTGATATATGTACATTACTGCCCTATCACATGCATTACTGTCTTTTCAGTATCCTTTAATCACATATATACAATAAAGTGCTGTTACAGGATCCTTTAATGATGTATGCACATTAATCTTCTGTTACAGGATCCCTTAATGATGTCCTGTTACAAGATCGTTTAATGATGTATTCACATTACTGTCCTGTAATGTGCAATACTGTCCTGTTTCAGTATCCTTTAATTAAATAATTTTAATTCTGTATGTTACAGGATCCATTAATGACATCCTTTTGTAGGATCCATTAATCATTTCCTGTTACACGATCCTTTAATGATCTCCTTTTACAGGATCCTTTAATGATGTAAATACATTAATTCTCCTACATGATGCTTTTGTCCTGCTCCAGGATTCATTAATTATGGTCTGTTACAGTATCCTTTAATGGTGTATTTATATACATGCCCCATAACGTGCATTACTGTCCTGTTTCAGTATTCTTTAAATACATATGTACAGTACCGTACTGCTACAGGATTCTTTAATGATTTATGTCCGTTAATGTGCTGTTACAGGATCCTTTAACAATGTCCTGTTACTGGATCCTTTAATGATGTACGAATATTAATGTCCTTTTACAGGATCCTTAAATGATGTCATGTTACAGGATCTTTTAATGATGTATGTACATTAATGTGCTGTTGCAGGATCTTTTAATGATTTCCTGTTACAGGATCCTTTAATCATGTATGTGCATTATGTTCTGTTATAGAATCCTATAATGATACCCAGTTACATAATCCTTTAATGATGTCTGTTCATTAATGTCCTGTTACAGGATCCTTTAATCATGTATGTGCATTATGTTCTGTTACAGAATCTTATAAAGATACCCAGTTACATAATCCTTTAATGATGTCTGTTCATTAATGTCCTGTTACAGGATCCTTTAATGATGTATGTACATTATGTTTTGTTACAAGATCCATTAATGATGTCCTGTTACACGATCCTTTAATGATGTATGTATTTCACTGCCCTGTAATGTGCATTACTCTTCTATTCTGTTTCAGTATCCTTTAATTACATATGCACAGTACTGTACTGTTACAGGATCCTTTGATGTATGAACATTACAGGATCCTTAAATTATGTTGTGTTACAGGATCCTTTTTATGTATGTTAATTAATGCCCTGTTACAGGATCCTTTAATGATTTCCGTTTACAATATCCTTTAATGATGCCTGTACATTGTCTGTTACAGGATCCTTTAATGATGTATATACATTAATATCCTGTTAGCAGATCCTTTATTAATGTCCTGTTACAGGATCCTTTAATGTTGTAGGTACATTAATACCCTTTTAGAGGATCCTTTAACAATGTGTGTACATTTTACAGTATCCCATAATGATGTCCTGTTACAGGAGCCCTTAATGATGGATGTACATTATGTTCTGTTGCAGGATAATTTAATGATGTCCTGTCGCAGGATCCTTTAATGATGTCTACACACTGCTGTCCTGTAACATGTACTACTGTCCTGCTTAAGTAACTTTTGATTTCATATGTACAGTACAGTAGTGTTACAGGATTCTTTAATGTTGTCATGTTACACTATGCTTTATTGATGTAGATACATTATGTGTTGTTACAGGAGCATTTAATAATATCATTTTATAGGATTCTTTAATAGTGAATGCATATTAATGTCCTGTAGCATGCATTACTCTCCTGTCTCAATATTCTTTAATTACACATGTTTAATACCATACTTTTACAGGATCCTTTAATTATATCCTGTTACAGGATCCATTAATGATGTTTCTACATTGCTGTCCTCTAATATGCATTACTGTCCAGTTCTAGTAGCCTTTAATTATGTATGTACAATACTGTACATTACAGGATCTTTAAAGATGTATCTACATTACTGCCTATAATGTGCGATACCGTCCTATTTCAGTTTCCTTTAATTATGTATGTGCAATACCATACTGTTACAGAATCCCTTAATCTTGTCCTTTTTCAGGATATTTAATGATTTCCTCTTGCAGGATCCTTTAATGATGTATTTCCATTAATGTTCTGTTACAGGATTTTTTAATGATATATGTACATTGAGGTGCAAGAACCAAACCAAGGACCTTAGCGTAATGAACTTTTAATTGCCGCATTCGTAAATTAACTTTTAATTGCCATTCGTACCATTTGAGTATTTTTATCTGTTAAAGACTACAGGTTTGGCTAGTTTTGGTTGATGTATGTACATTATGTTATGTCACTGGATCCTTTAATGATGCCCTGTTACATGACTCTTTAATGGTGTATGTATATTACTGCCTGTAACATGCACTACTCTCCTGTTTCAGTATTCTTTAATTACATATGCACATACTGTTACAGGATCCTTCAGTGATGTGTGGACATTAATGAAAAACACAAACCAGGAAGAACAAGTACAAATAATCCAAAAGCTGAAGGTGCTGAAGACACCAGCAAGCTAGCAAGAAGTTTAAAAATTTGTAAAACAACACAAAATAAAATACTAAATTAAATAAAAATACTGCAAGGCTGAACAAAACACACCATTTTAGCTTAGAACAATATTTAATCACTGCTTTTGTCAAACCAGACTTCCTCAGAAATACAAAACACACTAAATGACACACAATATATACACTCTAAAAACAATTTAATTCAATTACTATCAATTCTATATAATTCAAGCACTTAAAAGGGCAATACTTACAAAAACTCATTGGACAACATTAAACCTATTTTTATTAACATACATCCTACAGTCTTTTAAAAAGCATTTTATATTAATGGCATCATTCAAACCAGGAGGCTGGCCAGCTTTTAATTTAATTTTCCACCTGGTTTCTCTCTGTTCAAGATAATTCTTAAAATTACCTCCTCTTAAATGCAGATGACCCTGTTATAAAATGGAGAACAGAAATTTTTTAAAATTATGACACACAATACTGTGTCTATATAGTGCATTGTTCTAATCTTTATTTTTGATATCAATCCTTGTCATTAAATGTCTAGTGGTCATGCCAATGTAAAAAGAAGGACATGAACTGCAGGCAGCAATATACATCACCCCCACATGTTTACATGAAAAATAACTAGAAATAGGTATAGTACATGGGAGATGTGATAAATATATGAATGGCCCCTCCAAAGTATATCTACACACACTACATGTGAAACATTTATGCATACCTCTAGTCCCACTTGGACCAATGATGTCAGCAACAAAAATGTCCCTACCATTCTCAAGAAGGCTCTTGAAATTGGAGTTTTTCTTATATACAAAATTATGATGTTCCCCCACACTATTAAACAAATCACGATTGCCCTTGACTATTTTCCAGTTATCAGATATTATTTTCTTAATAGCTGGAACATCACTAGTTATAGGTAAATTAAAACTTAGATGTCTGTCACCACATAGTATATTCTTGGGGGCTAGAACAAGGGCTTTTCTGATGATAGGTGGATATCTATCCTCTCCCCATTCCATACATATTGTATTTGATCATCCAACAACTTTTCATCATACCCACGTTCCAAAAATACGTTTTTAATATTTAAAAATTCGATATGTAGACGTTCATCATCACTAGTCATTCTACTAGCATGAATGAACTGTCCTTTAGGAGTGTTCTTTTTGATATGATTCTGATGTTGACTATTAAAATGCAAATAGCCATTCATAAAAGTAGTTTTTTTTATGAATACTACTACTAATAGACATGTTGTTAGAATAATCCCACTCCAAATGGACATCCAAGAAATTAATGGATGTACCAACATCTCCCATCACAAATTTAAGGAAGGGTGAACTAGAATTAATAGCTCTTACTAAAGCATGTACTGCATCGATGTTCTCTTGAATCACAAAGACCAAGTCGTCAATGAACCTTTTATAATATACCACCTGAAAGTGGTGGAAACAAGGTTTTAAAAATTCCTGTTCCCACACCCCATCACAATATTAGCATAGGAGGGGGCCACCGCTGACCCCATTGCTATACCATGAATTTGTTTGTAATAACAATTATTAAACAAAAAATAATGATTATTCAAAATGATGTCCATCAAGTTGCAATGAAAATTAATAACATTATTTTCACAACTGCTGAACTTATTTAGATACATTCTAACATATTTCGTCCCCCATCTCATGGGGAATGCATGTATATAAGGATGTAACATCTAACGTGAAAATCAAGTATTTATTGGGGACAAAACTCATATGCTCATTGAACAATCTAAAACTTTCCACAACAATTACATGAATTCTTAAGAAAGGATTCCATTTCATCAACATAAGGTTGTAAAAAAGAATCCACCAGCAAAGAAATACCCTTTGTTACATAGTTGGGTGCAGAAATAATATGTGTGAAAGGGGGGGTCTAATAAATGTTTGTGTCTTCAGAATACCAAATAACACACCAACTTTTGGATTCTCAATACTACAAAAATTATACATAGCCTGACTCAAATCACTAGCCAATAAGCTATCATACAAAAAATCTGATACATATTTATAACATTTCAGAATTATTAACTTTCTTATATTCACACTCATTGGCGAGCATATTTTCCATTTTGGCTATATAATCTTCTTGGTCCATGATTACAAGCATGCCCCCCTTGTCACTTTTCATAATACGTATAGATTTATTGTCACATAATTCCTTTATAGCAATTCTGAGTTCTTCACTCAAATTCTTTTTAAAAAACGCTGTTTATTGCCCCCCAAAGTGCTTCTAAACTCACATTCACAAACAGATTCAAATACCTTCAAAGTGTGGTTTAACAAAGGATTAAAACTAGAAGGTTTAACTAAAGACTGTTCAACATTTATAACATCCTTCATTAAATAACACAAGTTTAATTTTCTGGTAAACTGTTTCAACTCCAAAATGACATTAGTGATGTTAATTTTCACAATAGGTATGAAATTAAAACCTAGTCTCAACAAATTAATATGATGAAAATTCAAGTTAAAACTGGACAAGTTAATAATATCTTTCACAGAGGCATTATACCTTATTTGTTGTCCGTTTAATAATGTCCTTTTTCAGGATATTTAATGATTTCGTGTTATAGGATCCTTTAATAATGTAGATGCATTAATGTTCACTTACAGAGTTCTTTAGTAATATATGTACATTATGTTCTGTCACAGGATCCTTTAATAATGTCCTGTTAAATGATCCTTTAATGATGTATGTACATTAATACCCTGTTTCAAGATCCTTTAATGATGGCCTGTTACAGAATCCTTTAATGCTGTATATACGTTATCTTTTGTTACAAGATCTTTAATGATGTCTTGTTACAAGATGCTTTAGTAATGTATATACATTATGTTCTGTTGCAGGATCCTTTAGTAATGTACATTACTCCCTGTAATCTTCATTACTACCCTGTTTCAGTATCCTTTAATTGCATATTACAGTACTTTACTGTTACAGGATCCTTTAATGATTTATTTATTATTATATGTATTTAACATTTGTTTACCAGGATAGTCCGACTGGACAAGTGTCAGTTTTCAGCAGAGTCCTGGGGAGAAAAACTCCATAAGTTTACAGAGAGAAGAAACATTTACAAGAGAGACATTACAGAGTAGTAGCATACAGATGGTAGACTTTACAGCTGTTAGTATACAATAAGAGGATGTTCCCTCTTTTGGTTAAAAAAACAAGTGTACAGAATATACAATGAGAGTAGATAAGAACCTGGTAGAGCATTGCAAGATATTTCACAATTGAATAAGAGTATATAAATGTTTACGTTTTCCATATATACATTCAAGCAAATATACATGCAAGAGTATACATACATATATATGCATACACACAGATACACATACACACACATACACACACACACACACACACACACACACACACACACACACACACACACTCACTCATATATAGGTTATTGCTCACACATGGATATGTATAGTTAGATGGTATTGTTTGTGTTTTCCAGGACAGATGGGTTGTAGAAATAGTAAGTGGACAAGGCTTCAGGGGGTCAATTACAGGTGCATAGATGGTTGGTGAAGAGGTATGTTTTAAGTAGGCTTTTAAAGGAGGTTGTGGAGTTTTGTAGTCTGAGGTTAGGGGGAAGATTGTTCCATATTTTTGCTATTTCATGGGCAAATAGTGATTCTCCGGAGTTGATTTTGCATGTGATGTTTTCGATTAAGGCTTTGTTGTAGGACCGAAATTGTCTATTTGAATTGTAGAAGTTCAGCATGCCACTCAGGTCAGAGGTTTTCTCGGGATAGTACAGAATTAGACAAGCTAGGCTGAGTTGATGGTACCTTAATAGGTTCGGAAATTCAAGACAGTGCAAGGCTTGTAGTGAAAGGCATCAACCAAGTGGGATCATGATTTGGCATTGGGAACGAATCTAGCAATTTTGTTGTAACAGATGGAAAGTTTATTAGGGTCATTTTTGTAAAGATTAGTTAGAATTGGGGATGCATAAAGTAGAGTACATAGGAGGTGGGTCCTGGGTATTGCAATTCAAGATTCAGTGGTTAGATAAGTTTTACAGCGATAGAGGGGAACCTAGCTTTTTGTGGACTTTAGTGATGGTTGTTGATATTTGCTTTGTGAATTTGAGTTGCTGGTCAATGGTAACTCCTAGGAGTTTAGCCTCAGTGACAGGGGTGATTTGGGTTTTGTTGACGGAGAGTATAGAGAAGGTAAGGCTGCTCATTTTAGTAGAGTGGAATAGCATTAGTTGTGTTTTCTTGGGATTTAGTATGAGTTGTGAGTTGTTAAGCCAGTTCTCAATTTCAGAGAAGCTTCTTGCGCTTTTTGTTGGAGAAGTTGGATGTTTGGTGCAGAGCATATGAGAGTTGTGTTGTCAGCGTATTGGACTATGTCGGCTTTAGAGGTATCTGAGTGGAGTTGGTTTGTGAAGATATTAAAAAGAAGAGGTCCTAGGATTGATCCTTGTGGTTTAAGGTAGTTGGGAGTGGGGGGGTTAGAGAGTTATGCCATTTGACGGTGATGTCTTCTTACTGGATCGTTTAATGATGCATGTATATTAATGCCCTTTTACTGGATCATTTAATGGTGTTCTGTTACAGGATCTTTTAATGATATATGTAAATGTCTGCGGTGGTGGTGCTGCGGTAGCGTTGTCGCCTCACAGTAAGACGTTGTCCTGTTCGATTCTCAGCTAAAGCGTCTTCTGTGTGGACACATGCGTGAATGGGCGTACCTTCGTTGAAGGTTGTGCGTTCAGAGCTGGCAACTCAGCACGTAAAAATCTACTGCCAATCATTAGCGGACCGGATTTCCGCTATGGCGACCCCTAACCGGGAAAAGCCGAAAGACACATCAACAACAACAACATTGTCCTCTTACAGGATTCTTTAATGATGTATGCACATTATGTTGCAGGATCCTTTAATTATGACCAGTTATAGGATACTTTAATGTTGTATGCAAATTACTGTCCTTTATCATGCATTACTGTCCTGCTTTAGTATCTTTTAATCATATATGTGTACAATACAGTACTGTTACAGAATTCTTTGATGATGTCATGTTACAAGATCCTTTAATGATCTATGTACATTCTCTTATTACAGGATCCTTTAATGATGAATGTACATTAATGTCCTGTAACATACATTATTGTATTGTTTCAGAATCCTTTAATTACCTATGTTTAATACTGTACTTTTACAGGATCCTTTAATTATGTCCTGTTACAAGATCCATTAATGATGTCTGTACACTAATACCCTGTAAGATGCATTAGTGTCCGGTTCAAGTAACTTTTAATTACTTAAGTACAATACCATACATTACAGGATCTTTTAATGATGCCCTTTTACAGGATCCTTTAAAGATGTATCTACATTACTGCTCTGTAACATACATTACTCTCCTGTTTCAGTATACTTTAATTACATATGTGCAATACCGAATTGTTATAGGATGCTTTAATGATGTCCTGTTACAGGATACCTTAATGAAGTATGTCCATTGCTGTTATGTTACAGGATCCTTTAATGATGTATATACATTATTTTCTTTTACAGGATCCATTAATGATGTCCTGTTACAGGATCCTTTAATGATGTACGTACGTTATTTCCCTGTAACATGCATTACTGTCCTTTTCAGTATCCTTTAATTACATATGTACAGTACTGTACTATTACAGGATCCATTAATGATGTCCTGTTACAGGATCCTTTAATGATGTATGTACGTTATTGCCCTGTAACATGCATTACTGTCCTTTTCAGTATCCTTTAATTACATATGTACAGTACTGTACTGTTACAGGATCCTTTAATGATGTACGTACGTTATTGCCCTGTAACATACATTACTGTCGCTTTCAGTATCCTTTAATTACATATGTACAGTACTGTACTGTTACAAGATCCTTTAATGATGTACGTATGTTATTGCCCTGTAACATGCATTACTGTCCTTTTCAGTATCCTTTAATTACATATGTACAGTACTGTACTGTTACAGGATCCTTTAATGATGTATGTACATTATTGCCCTGTAACATGCATTACTGTCCTTTTCAGTATCCTTTAATTACATATGTACAGTACTGTACTGTTACAGGATCCTTTAATGATGTATGCGTTATTGCCCTGTAACATGCATTACTGTCCTTTTCAGTATCCTTTAATTACATATGTACAGTACTGTACTGTTACAGGATCCTTTAATGATGTACGAACGTTATTGCCCTGTAACATGCATTACTGTCCTTTTCAGTATCCTTTAATTACATATGTACAGTACTGTACTGTTACAGGATCCTTTAATGATGTACGTACGTTATTGCCCTGTAACATGCATTACTGTCCTTTTCAGTATCCTTTAATTACATATGTACAGTACTGTACTGTTACAGGATCCTTTAATGATGTATGTACGTTATTGCCCTGTAACATGCATTACTGTCCTTTTCAGTATCCTTTAATTACAAATGTATAGTACTGCACTGTACAGTTACAGGATCCTTTAATGATGTACGTACGTTATCGCCCTGTAACATGCATTACTGTCCTTTTCAGTATCCTTTAATTACATATGTACAGTACTGTACTGTTACAGGATCCTTTAATGATGTCCAGTTACAGGATCCTTTAATGATGTACGTACGTTATTGCCCTGTAACATGCATTACTGTCCTTTTCAGTATCCTTTAATTACATATGTACAGTACTGTACTGTTACAGGATCCTTTAATGATGTCCTGTTACAGGATCCTTTAATGATGTACGTACGTTATTGCCCTGTAACATGCATTACTGTCCTTTTCAGTATTCTTTAATTACATATGTACAGTACTGTACTGTTACAGGATCCTTTAATGATGTATGTACGTTATTGCCCTGTAACATGCATTACTGTCCTTTTCAGTATCCTTTAATTACATATGTACAGTACTGTACAGTTACAGGATCCTTTAATGATGTACGTACGTTATTGCCCTGTAACATGCATTACTGTCCTTTTCAGTATACTTTAATTACATATGTACAGTACTGTACAGTTACAGGATCCTTTAATGATGTTCTGTTACAGGATCCTTTAATGATGTATGTACGTTATTGGCCTGTAACATGCATTACTGTCCTTTTCAGTATCCTTTAATTACATATGTACAGTACTGTACTGTTACAGGATCCTTTAATGATGTACGTACATTATTGCCCTGTAACATGCATTACTGTCCTTTTCAGTATCCTTTAATTACATATGTACAGTACTGTACTGTTACAGGATCCTTTAATGTACGTACATTGTTGCCCTGCAACATGCATTACTGTCCTTTTCAGTATCCTTTAATTACATATGTACAGTACTGTACTGTTACAGGATCCTTTAATGATGTACGTACGTTATTGCCCTGTAACATGCATTACTGTCCTTTTCAGTATCCTTTAATTACATATGTACAGTACTGTACTGTTACAGGATCCTTTAATGATGTATGTACGTTATTGCCCTGTAACATGCATTACTGTCCTTTTCAGTATCCTTTAATTACATATGTACAGTACTGTACTATTACAGGATCCTTTAATGATGCCCTGTTACAGGATCCTTTAATGATGTATATAACGTTATTGCCCTGTAACATGCATTACTGTCCTTTTCAGTATCCTTTAAATACATATGTACAGTACTGTACTCTTACAGGATCCTTTAATGATGTCCTGTTACAGGATCCTTTAATGATATTATTGCCCTGTAACATGCATTACTGTCCTTTTCAGTATCCTTTAATTACATATGTACAGTACTGTACTGTTACAGGATCCTTTAATGATGTATGTACGTTATTGCCCTGTAACATGCATTACTGTCCTTTTCAGTATTCTTTAATTACATATGTACAGTACTGTACTGTTACAGGATCTTTTAATGATGTACGTACGTTATTGCCCTGTAACATGCATTACTGTCCTTTTCAGTATCCTTTAATTACATATGTACAGTACTGTACTGTTACAGGATCCTTTAATAATGTCGTGCGCTGTTGCCCTGTAACATGCATTACTGTCCTTTTCAGTATCCTTTAATTACATATGTACAGTACTGTACTGTTAGAGGATCCATTAATGATGTATGCGTTATTGCCCTGTAACATGCATTACTGTCCTTTTCAGTATCCTTTAATTACATATGTACAGTACTGTACTGTTACAGGATCCTTTAATGATGTCCTGTTACAGGATCCTTTAATGATGTACGTACATTATTGCTCTGTAACATGCATTACTGTCCTTTTTAGTATCCTTTAATTATATATGTACAGTACTGTACTGTTACAGGATCCTTTAATGATGTACGTAAGTTATTGCCCTGTAACATGCATTACTGTCCTTTTCAGTATCCTTTAATTAGTTATGTACAGTACTGTACTGTTACAGGATCCTTTAATGATGTACGTACGTTATTGCCCTGTAACATGCATTGCTGTCCTTTTCAGTATCCTTTAATTACATATGTACAGTACTGTACTATTACAGGATCCTTTAATGATGTCCTGTTACAGGATCCTTTAATGATGTACGTATGTTGGTGCCCTGTAACATGCATTACTGTCCTTTTCAGTATCCTTTAATTACATATGTACAGTACTGTACTGTTACAGGATCCTTTAATGATGTACATACGTTATTGCCCTGTAACATGCATTACTGACCTTTTCAGTATCCTTTAATTACATATGTACAGTACTGTACTGTTACAGGATCCTTTAATGATGTAAATGCGTTATTGCCCTGTAACATGCATTGCTGTCCTTTTCAGTATCCTTTAATTACATATGTACAGTACTGTACTGTTACAGGATCCTTTAATGATGTACGTACGTTATTGCCCTGTAACATGCATTACTGTGCTTTTCAGTATCCTTTAATTACATATGTACAGTACTGTACTGTTACAGGATCCTTTAATGATGTACGTACGTTGTTGCCCTGTAACATGCATTACTGTCCTTTTCAGTATCCTTTAATTACATATGTACAGTACTGTACTGTTACAGGATCCTTTAATGATGTACGTACGTTATCGCCCTGTAACATGCATTACTGTCCTTTTCAGTATCCTTTAATTACATATGTACAGTACTGTACTGTTACAGGATCCTTTAATGATGTATGTACGTTATTGCCCTGTAACATGCATTACTGTCCTTTTCAGTATCCTTTAATTACATATGTACAGTACTGTACTGTTACAGGATCCTTTAATGATGTAATGCGTTATTGCCCTGTAACATGCATTACTGTCCTTTTCAGTATCCTTTAATTACATATGTACAGTACTGTACTGTTACAGGATCCTTTAATGATGTACTTACGTTATAGCCCTGTAACATGCATTACTGTCCTTTTCAGCATCCTTTAATTACATATGTACAGTACTGTACTGTTACAGGATCCTTTAATGATGTACGTACGTTATTGCCCTTTAACATGCATTACTGTCCTTTTCAGTATCCTTTAATTACATATGTACAGTACTGTACTGTTACAGGATCCTTTAATGATGTCCTGTTACAGGATCCTTTAATGATGTACGTACGTTATTGCCCTGTAAAATGCATTACTGTCCTTTTCAGTATTCTTTAATTACATATGTACAGTACTGTACTGTTACAGGATCCTTTAATGATGTACGTACGTTATTGCCCTGTAACATGCATTACTGTCCTTTTCAGTATTCTTTAATTACATATGTACAGTACTGTACTGTTACAGGATCCTTTAATGATGTAATGCGTTATTGCCCTGTAACATGCATTACTGTCCTTTTCAGTATCCTTTAATTACCTATGTACAGTACTGTACTGTTACAGGATCCTTTAATGATGTATGTACGTTATTGCCCTGTAACATGCATTACTGTCCTTTTCAGTATCCTTTAATTACATATGTACAGTACTGTACTATTACAGGATCCTTTAATGATGTCCTGTTACAGGATCCTTTAATGATGTACGTACGTTATTGCCCTGTAACATGCATTACTGTCCTTTTCAGTATCCTTTAAATACATATGTACAGTACTGTACTCTTACAGGATCCTTTAATGATGTACTTACATTATTGCCCTGTAACATGCATTACGGTCCTTTTCAGTATCCTTTAATTAGTTATGTACAGTACTGTACTGTTACAGGATCCTTTAATGATGTCCTGTTACAGGATCCTTTAATGATGTATGTACGTTATTGGCCTGTAACATGCATTACTGTCCTTTTCAGTATCCTTTAATTACATATGTACAGTACTGTACTGTTACAGGATCCTTTAATGATGTACATACATTATTGCCCTGTAACATGCATTACTGTCCTTTTCAGTATCCTTTAATTACATATGTACAGTACTGTACTGTTACAGGATCCTTTAATGTACGTACATTGTTGCCCTGCAACATGCATTACTGTCCTTTTCAGTATCCTTTAATTACATATGTACAGTACTGTACTGTTACAGGATCCTTTAATGATGTACGTACGTTATTGCCCTGTAACATGCATTACTGTCCTTTTCAGTATCCTTTAATTACATATGTGCAGTACTGTACTGTTACAGGATCCTTTAATGATGTACGTACGTTATTGCCCTGTAACATGCATTACTGTCCTTTTCAGTATCCTTTAATTACCTATGTACAGTACTGTACTGTTACAGGATCCTTTAATGATGTATGTACGTTATTGCCCTGTAACATGCATTACTGTCCTTTTCAGTATCCTTTAATTACATATGTACAGTACTGTACTATTACAGGATCCTTTAATGATGTCCTGTTACAGGATCCTTTAATGATGTACGTACGTTATTGCCCTGTAACATGCATTACTGTCCTTTTCAGTATCCTTTAAATACATATGTACAGTACTGTACTCTTACAGGATCCTTTAATGATGTACGTACATTATTGCCCTGTAACATGCATTACGGTCCTTTTCAGTATCCTTTAATTACATATGTACAGTACTGTACTGTTACAGGATCCTTTAATGATGTATGTACGTTATTGCCCTGTAACTTGCATTACTGTCCTTTTCAGTATCCTTTAATTACATATGTACAGTACTGTACTGTTACAGGATCTTTTAATGATGTACGTACGTTATTGCCCTGTAACATGCATTACTGTCCTTTTCAGTATCCTTTAATTACATATGTACAGTACTGTACTGTTACAGGATCCTTTAATGATGTACGTACGCTGTTGCCCTGTAACATGCATTACTGTCCTTTTCAGTATCCTTTAATTACATATGTACAGTACTGTACTGTTAGAGGATCCATTAATGATGTACGTACGTTATTGCCCTGTAACATGCATTACTGTCCTTTTCAGTATCCTTTAATTACATATGTACAGTACTGTACTGTTACAGGATCCTTTAATGATGTCCTGTTACAGGATCCTTTAATGATGTACGTACATTATTGCTCTGTAACATGCATTACTGTCCTTTTTAGTATCCTTTAATTATATATGTACAGTACTGTACTGTTACAGGATCCTTTAATGATGTACGTAAGTTATTGCCCTGTAACATGCATTACTGTCCTTTTCAGTATCCTTTAATTAGTTATGTACAGTACTGTACTGTTAGAGGATCCTTTAATGATGTCCTGTTACAGGATCCTTTAATGATGTACGTATGTTATTGCCCTGTAACATGCATTACTGTCCTTTTCAGTATCCTTTAATTACATATGTACAGTACTGTACTGTTACACGATCCTTTAATGATGTACGTACGTTATTGCCCTGTAACATGCATTACTGACCTTTTCAGTATCCTTTAATTACATATGTACAGTACTGTACTGTTACAGGATCCTTTAATGATGTACGTACGTTATTGCCCTGTAACATGCATTGCTGTCCTTTTCAGTATCCTTTAATTACATATGTACAGTACTGTACTGTTACAGGATCCTTTAATGATGTACGTACGTTATTGCCCTGTAACATGCATTACTGTGCTTTTCAGTATCCTTTAATTACATATGTACAGTACTGTACTGTTACAGGATCCTTTAATGATGTATGTACGTTATTGCCCTGTAACATGCATTACTGTCCTTTTCAGTATCCTTTAATTACATATGTACAGTACTGTACTGTTACAGGATCCTTTAATGATGTACGTACGTTATCGCCCTGTAACATGCATTACTGTCCTTTTCAGTATCCTTTAATTACATATGTACAGTACCGTACTGTTACAGGATCCTTTAATGATGTATGCGTTATTGCCCTGTAACATGCATTACTGTCCTTTTCAGTATCCTTTAATTACATATGTACAGTACTGTACTGTTACAGGATCCTTTAATGATGTATGCGTTATTGCCCTGTAACATGCATTACTGTCCTTTTCAGTATCCTTTAATTACATATGTACAGTACTGTACTGTTACAGGATCCTTTAATGATGTACTTACGTTATAGCCCTGTAACATGCATTACTGTCCTTTTCAGCATCCTTTAATTACATATGTACAGTACTGTACTGTTACAGGATCCTTTAATGATGTACGTACGTTATTGCCCTTTAACATGCATTACTGTCCTTTTCAGTATCCTTTAATTACATATGTACAGTACTGTACTGTTACAGGATCCTTTAATGATGTCCTGTTACAGGATCCTTTAATGATGTACATTATTGCCCTGTAAAATGCATTACTGTCCTTTTCAGTATCCTTTAATTACATATGTACAGTACTGTACTGTTACAGGATCCTTTAATGATGTACGTACGTTATTGCCCTGTAACATGCATTACTGTCCTTTTCAGTATTCTTTAATTACATATGTACAGTACTGTACTGTTACAGGATCCTTTAATGATGTAATGCGTTATTGCCCTGTAACATGCATTACTGTCCTTTTCAGTATCCTTTAATTACCTATGTACAGTACTGTACTGTTACAGGATCCTTTAATGATGTATGCGTTATTGCCCTGTAACATGCATTACTGTCCTTTTCAGTATCCTTTAATTACATATGTACAGTACTGTACTATTACAGGATCCTTTAATGATGTCCTGTTACAGGATCCTTTAATGATGTAATGCGTTATTGCCCTGTAACATGCATTACTGTCCTTTTCAGTATCCTTTAAATACATATGTACAGTACTGTACTCTTACAGGATCCTTTAATGATGTATGCATTATTGCCCTGTAACATGCATTACTGTCCTTTTCAGTATCCTTTAATTACATATGTACAGTACTGTACTGTTACATGGTCCTTTAATGATGTATTAATGCGTTATTGCCCTTTAACATGCATTACTGTCCTTTTCAGTATCCTTTAATTACATATGTACAGTACTGTACTGTTACAGGATCCTTTAATGATGTCGTGAAGTTATTGCCCTGTAACATGCATTACTGTCCTTTTCAGTATCCTTTAATTACATATGTACAGTACTGTACTGTTACAAGATCCTTTAATGATGTAATGCGTTATTGCCCTGTAACATGCATTACTGTCCTTTTCAGTATCCTTTAATTACATATGTACAGTACTGTACTGTTACAGGATCCTTCAATGATGTATGCGTTATTGCCCTGTAACATGCATTACTGTCCTTTTCAGTATCCTTTAATTACATATGTACAGTACTGTACTGTTACAGGATCCTTTAATGATGTATGTACGTTATTGCCCTGTAACATGCATTACTGTCCTTTTCAGTATCCTTTAATTACATATGTACAGTACTGTACTGTTACAGGATCCTTTAATGATGTACGTACGTTATTGCCCTGTAACATGCATTACTGTCCTTTTCAGTATCCTTTAATTACATATGTACAGTACTGTACTGTTACATGGTCCTTTAATGATGTACATACGTTATTGCCCTGTAACATGCATTACTGTCCTTTTCAGTATCCTTTAATTACATATGTACAGTACTGTACTGTTACAGGATCCATTAATGATGTCCTGTTACAGGATTCTTTAATGATGTATGTACGTTATTGCCCTGTAACATGCATTACTGTCCTTTTCAGTGTCGTTTAATTACATATGTACAGTACTGTACTGTACTGTTACAGGATCTTTTAATGATGTACGTACGTTATCGCCCTGTAACATGCATTACTGTCCTTTTCAGTATCCTTTAATTACATATGTACAGTACTGTACTGTTACAGGATCCATTAATGATGTCCTGTTACAGGATCCTTTAATGATGTATGTACGTTATTGCCCTGTAACATGCATTACTGTCCTTTTCAGTATCCTTTAATTACATATGTACAGTACTGTACTGTTACAGGATCCATTAATGATGTCCTGCTACTTAATCATGTACATTATTGCCCTGTAACATGCATTACTGTCCTTTTCAGTATCCTTTAATTACATATGTACAGTACTGTACTGTTACAGGATCCTTTAATGATGTACGTACATTATTGCCCTGTAACATGCATTACTGTCCTTTTCAGTATCCTTTAATTACATATGTACAGTACTGTACTGTTACAGGATCCTTTAATGATGTAATGCGTTATTGCCCTGTAACATGCATTACTGTCCTTTTCAGTATCCTTTAATTACATATGTACAGTACTGTACTGTTACAGGATCCTTTAATGATGTACGTACGTTATTGCCCTGTAACATGCATTACTGTCCTTTTCAGTATCCTTTAATTACATATGTACAGTACTGTACTGTTACAGGATCCTTTAATGATGTACGTGCGTTATTGCCCTGTAACATGCATTACTGTCCTTTTCAGTATCCTTTAATTACATATGTACAGTACTGTACTGTTACAGGATCCTTTAATGATGTACGTACGTTATTGCCCTGTAACATGCATTACTGTCCTTTTCAGTATCCTTTAATTACATATGTACAGTACTGTACTGTTACAGGATCCTTTAATGATGTACATACGTTATCGCCCTGTAACATGCATTACTGTCCTTTTCAGTATCCTTTAATTACATATGTACAGTACTGTACTGTTACAGGATCCTTTAATGATGTACGTACGTTATTGCCCTGTAACATGCATTACTGTCCTTTTCAGTATCCTTTAATTACATATGTACAGTACTGTACTGTTACAGGATCCTTTAATGATGTATGCGTTATTGCCCTGTAACATGCATTATTGTCCTTTTCAGTATCCTTTAATTACATATGTACAGTACTGTACTGTTACAGGATCCTTTAATGATGTACGTGCGTTATTGCCCTGTAACATGCATTACTGTCCTTTTCAGTATCCTTTAATTACATATGTACAGTACTGTACTGTTACAGGATCCTTTAATGATGTACGTACGTTATTGCCCTGTAACATGCATTACTGTCCTTTTCAGTATCCTTTAATTACATATGTACAGTACTGTACTGTTACAGGATCCTTTAATGATGCGTGCGTTATTGCCCTGTAACATGCATTACTGTCCTTTTCAGTATCCTTTAATTACATATGTACAGTACTGTACTGTTACAGGATCCTTTAATCATGTGCATACGTTATTGCCCTGTAACATGCATTACTGTCCTTTTCAGTATCCTTTATTTACATATGTTCAGTACTGTACTGTTACAGGATCCTTTAATGATGTATGTACGTCATTGCCCTGTAACATGCATTACTGTTCTTTTCAGTATCCTTTAATTACATATGTACAGTACTGTACTGTTACAGGATCCTGTAATGATGTATGTACGTTATTGCCCTGTAACATGCATTACTGTCCTTTTCAGTATCCTTTAATTACATATGTACAGTACTGTACTGTTACAGGATCCTTTAATGACGTACGTACGTTATTGCCCTGTAACATGCATTACTGTCCTTTTCAGTATCCTTTAATTACATATGTACAGTACTGTACTGTTACAGGATCCTTTAATGATGTACGTATGTTATTGCCCTGTAACATGCATTACTGTCCTTTTCAGTATCCTTTAATTACATATGTACAGTAATGTACTGTTACAGGATCCTTTCATGATGTACATATGTTATTGCCCTGTAACATGCATTACTGTCCTTTTCAGTATCCTTTAATTACATATGTACAGTACTGTACTGTTACAGGATCCATTAATGATGTCCTGTTACAAGATCCTTTGATGATGTACGTACGTTATTGCCCTGTAACATGCATTACTGTCCTTTTCAATATCCTTTAATTACATATGTACAGTACTGTACTGTTACAGGATCCTTTAATGATGTCCATAATGATGTATTGCCCTGTAACATGCATTACTGTCCTTTTCAGTATCCTTTAATTACATATGTACAGTACTGTACTGTTACAGGATCCATTAATGATGTCCTGTTACAGGATCCTTTAATGATGTACGTACGTTATTGCCCTGTAACATGCATTACTGTCCTTTTCAGTATCCTTTAATTACATATGTACAGTACTGTACTGTTACAGGATCCTTTAATGATGTCCTGTTACGATCCTTTAATGATGTGCGTTATTGCCCTGTAACATGCATTACTGTCCTTTTCAGTATCCTTTAATTACATATGTACAGTACTGTACTGTTACAGGATCCTTTAATGATGTACGTACGTTATTGCCCTGTAACATGCATTACTGTCCTTTTCAGTATCCTTTAATTACATATGTACAGTACTGTACTGTTACAGGATCCTTTAATGATGTACGTCGTTATTGCCCTGTAACATGCATTACTGTCCTTTTCAGTATCCTTTAATTACATATGTACAGTACTGTACTGTTACAGGATCCTTTAATGATGTACGTACGTTATTGCCCTGTAACATGCATTACTGTCCTTTTCAGTATCCTTTAATTACATATGTACAGTACTGTACTGTTACAGGATCCTTTAATGATGTACGTACGTTATTGCCCTGTAACATGCATTACTGTCCTTTTCAGTATCCTTTAATTACATATGTACAGTACTGTACTGTTACAGGATTCTTTAATGATGTAATATGCGTTATTGCCCTGTAACATGCATTACTGTCCTTTTCAGTATCCTTTAATTTTATATGTACAGTACTGTACTGTTACAGGATCCTTTAATGATGTCCTGTTACAGGATCCTTTAATGATGTACGTACGTTATTGCCCTGTAACATGCATTACTGTCCTTTTCAGTATCCTTTAATTACATATGTACAGTACTGTACTGTTACAGGATCCTTTAATGATGTACGTACGCTATTGCCCTGTAACATATATTACTGTCCTTTTCAGTATCCTTTAATTACATATGTACAGTACTGTACTGTTACAGGATCCTTTAATGATGTACGTCCATTATTGCCTTGTAACATGCATTACTGTCCTTTTCAGTATACTTTAATTACATATGTACAGTACTGTACTGTTACAGGATCCTTTAATGATGTACGTACGTTATTGCCCTGTAACATGCATTACTGTCCTTTTCAGTATCCTTTAATTACATATGTACAGTACTGTACTGTTACAGGATCCTTTAATGATGTACGTACGTTATTGCCCTGTAACATGCATTACTGTCCTTTTCAGTATCCTTTAATTACATATGTACAGTACTGTATTGTTACAGGATCCTTTAATGATGTACGGACGTTATTGCCCTGTAACATGTATTACTGTCCTTTTCAGTATCCTTTAATTACATATGTACAGTACTGTACTGTTACAGGATCCTTTAATGATATACGTACGTTATTGCCCTGTAACATGCATTACTGTCCTTTTCAGTATACTTTAATTACATATGTACAGTACTGTACTGTTACAGGATCCTTTAATGATGTACGTACGTTATTGCCCTGTAACATGCATTACTGTCCTTTTCAGTATCCTTTAATTACATATGTAGAGTACTGTACTGTTACAGGATCCTTTAATGATGTATGTACGTTATTGCCTTGTAACATGCATTACTGTCCTTTTCAGTATCCTTTAATTACATATGTACAGTACTGTAGTGTTACAGGATCCTTTAATGATATACATACGTTATTGCCCTGTAACATGCTTTACTGTCCTTTTCAGTATCCTTTAATTACATATGTACAGTACTGTACTGTTACAGGATCCTTTAATAATGTACGTACGTTATTGCCCTGTAACATGCATTACTGTCATTTTCAGTATCCTTTAATTACATATGTACAGTACTGTACTGTTACAGGCTCCTTTAATGATGTATGTACGTTATTGCCCTGTAACATGCATTACTGTCCTTTTCAGTATCCTTTAATTACATATGTACAGTACTGTACTGTTACAGGATCCTTTAATGATGTCCTGTTACAGGATCCTTTAATGATGTGCGTACGTTATTGCCCTGTAACATGCATTACTGTCCTTTTCAGTATCCTTTAATTACATATGTACAGTACTGTACTGTTACAGGATCCTTTAATGATGTACGTACTTTATTGCCCTGTAACGTGCATTACTGTCCTTTTCAGTATCCTTTAATTACATATGTACAGTACTGTACTGTTACAGGATCCTTTAATGATGTACGTACGTTATTGCCCTGTAACATGCATTACTGGCCTTTTCAGTATCCTTTAATTACATATGTACAGTGCTGTACTGTTACAGGATCCTTTAATGATGTAATGCGTTATTGCCCTGTAACATGCATTACTGTCCTTTTCAGTATCCTTTAATTACATATGTACAGTACTGTACTGTTACGGGATCCTTTAATTATGTACGTACGTTATTGCCCTGTAACATGCATTACTGTCCTTTTCAGTATCCTTTAATTACATATGTACAGTACTGTACTGTTACAGGATCCTTTAATGATGTACGTATGTTATTGCCCTGTAACATGCATTACTGTCCTTTTCAGTATCCTTTAATTACATATGTACAGTACTGTACTGTTACAGGATCCTTTAATGATGTATGTACATTATTGCCCTGTAACATGCATTACTGTCCTTTTCAGTATCCTTTAATTACATATGTACAGTACTGTACTGTTACAGGATCCTTTAATGGTGCACATATGTTATTGCCCTGTAACTTGCATTACTGTCCTTTTCAATATCCTTTAATTACATATGTACAGTACTGTACTTTTACAGGATCTTTTAATGATGTACGTACGTTATTGCCCTGTAACATGCATTACTGTCCTTTTCAGTATCCTTTAATTACATATGTACAGTACTGTACTGTTACAGGATCCTTTAATGATGTACGTACGTTATTGCCCTGTAACATGCATTACTGTCCTTTTCAGTATCCTTTAATTACATATGTACAGTACTGTACTTTTACAGGATCTATTAATGATGTCCTGTTACAGGATCCTTTAATGATGTACGTACGTTATTGCCCTGTAATATGCATTACTGTCCTTTTCAGTATCCTTTAATTACATATGTACAGTACTGTACTGTTACAGGATCCTTTAATGATGTACGTACGTTATTGCCCTGTAACATGCATTACTGTCCTTTTCAGTATCCTTTAATTACATATGTACAGTACTGTACTGTTACAAGATCCTTTAGTGATGTACGTACGTTATCGCCCTGAAACATGCATTACTGTCCTTTTCAGTATCCTTTAATTACATATGTACAGTACTGTACTGTTAAAAGGATCCTTTAATGATGTACGTACGTTATTGCCCTGTAACATGCATTACTGTCCTTTTCAGTATCCTTTAATTACATATGTACAGTACTGTACTGTTACAGGATCCATTAATGATGTCCTGTTACAGGATCCTTTAATGACGTACGTACGTTATTGCCCTGTAACATGCATTACTGTCCTTTTCAGTATCCTTTAATTACATATGTACAGTACTGTACTGTTACAGGATCCTTTAATGATGTCCTGTTACAGGATCCTTTAATGATGTACGTACGTTATTGCCCTGTAACATGCATTACTGTCCTTTTCAGTATCCTTTAATTACATATGTACAGTACTGTACTGTTACAGGATCCTTTAATGATGTACGTATGTTATTGCCCTGTAACATGCATTACTGTCCTTTTCATTATTCTTTAATTACATATGTACAGTACTGTACTGTTGCAGGATCTTTTAATGATGTACGTACGTTATTGCCCTGTAACATGCATTACTGTCCTTTTCAGTATCCTTTAATTACATATGTACAGTACTGTACTGTTACAGGATCCTTTAATGATGTCCTGTTACAGGATCCTTTAATGATGTACGTACGTTATTGCCCTGTAACATGCATTACTGTCCTTTTCAGTATCCTTTAATTACATATGTACAGTACTGTACTGTTACAGGATCCTTTAATGATGTACGTATGTTATTGCCCTGTAACATGCATTACTGTCCTTTTCATTATTCTTTAATTACATATGTACAGTACTGTACTGTTACAGGATCCTTTAATGATGTACGTTATTGCCCTGTAACATGCATTACTGTCCTTTTCAGTATCCTTTAATTACATATGTACAGTACTGTACTGTTACAGGATCCTTTAATGATGTACGTACGTTATTGCCCTGTAACATGCATTACTGTCCTTTTCAGTATCCTTTAATTACATATGTACAGTACTGTACTGTTACAGGATCCATTAATGATGTACGTACGGTATTGCCCTGTAACTTGCATTACTGTCCTTTTCAGTATCCTTTAATTACATATATACAGTACTGTACTGTTACAGGATCCTTTAATGATGTACATACGTTATTGCCCTGTAACATGCATTACTGTCCTTTTCAGTATCCTTTAATTACATATGTACAGTACTGTACTGTTACAGGATCCTTTAATGATGTATGTACATTGATATCCTTTTGCAAGATCATTTAATGATGTGCTGTTACAGGTCCCTTTAATAATGTATGTACATTATTGTCCTGTTATAGAATTCTTTACTGATGTGTGTATATTGTGTGCTGTTATAGGATTCTTCAGTGATGTCCTGTTATAGAATCCTTCAATGATTTATGTTAATTAATGTCCCATTGCAAGATCATTTAATGATGTATGTTACATTATTGTCCTGTTAAACAATCCTTTAATAATGTGTGTGCAGTAATGTCCTGCTACGCGATCCTTTAATGATGTTTCTATATTCTGTTCAGTTACACGATCTTTTAATGATGTGCTGTTACAGGCTGCTTTAATGTTGTCCTATTACACGATTCTTTAATGATATAATCGGTTCATAGGTGTTTACTAGGCTAATGGCAATGGCCTATTTAAGCCTAGCCATGCATCCCACACCTCTGTCGAGTTTTGATACCCTTGATAAGTATAAGCATGGCCTGGGAGATGAACCATTTACTGGTTACCTGTTTGCATCAAAGACATAGGTGCCAAACCTGAGATGAATTTCTGGTTTCCCATCCAGTTGTCCAAGTTGCAGTTGAATTGGATTAGGGAGGAACTCTGCTTCACATGGGTGGGGAGCCAGTTCCATAGATGAGGTAGTCTCTAGGTTACGGGTCTAGGACTGTTGCACAAATCTATAATAGTCGAACCCAACATCACTGAACACACTTTAATAAAAGCGCTTTTACCTAAAAAGCACTTTCTTTAAAATGTGTAAAAAAAAAAAAAAAAAAAAGCATTTATGCAGGAGGGATATGCCCCCCTGCACCCCCCTCTTTAAAATTCTCACTCCGAGACTGCACTACAGTGGGGAAAAGGGAATCTTCCCTTATCCGCACCATAGTACGGTCTCCGCAGCTGAATTACTTACGTGAAAATGCTGCTTCAGTGAGCAGCATTTTCGCGTAAGTATGTTCGACCATCAGTGATTTGGGAAAAAGTGCGTTGGGGATTAGTACAGAACCTCTGGGATACATACCTATCTCTCCAGCAGGTCCTATTTTTATCATAGGCAAGGTTTAAGTCTTTAGAATGGGTAATTCTGGTACTGTTTGTTTTGTGGATATGTAAGAGATCCGTCAGAGTGGAGTCTGACAATGCCCTGTATGCCAGGCATAGATCTCCCCTCAAAAGCCTATAGGAGACAGAATATATACAGATAGGGCCTTGAGGCGGTCTGCATAGGACATATTACTTATCCCCTGAATTCTTTTAGTGAGGAACCTTTGTGGACATTCCAGTTGTTGGATATGCCTGGTTAGGTGCATACCAAAGCGAACATTCTACTTAACAATATGTCTGATGAATGCCAGATACAGTGAAACAATGACTTCCTTGGACTTAGATGCCATACCTTTGTTTATAAGTTGCGCAACATAGAATGATTTCTTCACCACTGTAGACATGTGATGATCAAAGGCTAGTTTACTATCTGTGTGTATCCTTAAGTCCCTGACTGTTGGGTCAACTCTAAGGGGAGTGTTGTCAATATGATAGTTACCAGGGATGGATCACTTCCCAAAGGATACTATTATGCATTTCTTGGCATTTAGTTTTAGTCCATGGCTCTGACACCAGTTGTTTGTCTGTGTCAGCCTCTCCTGGAGAACATTTCTATCAGTGTGAGATTCAGTGACATCTCCTAATTTGCAATCATCAGCAAATTTAGTCAGCCAGAGAACACCGACATTGACCTTAACTTCTGAGAAGTAAATGCCAAAAAGGTGCAGTCCAAGGACTGAACCCTGAGGGACTCCGCTTGTGACCGGTCTCTTTGTAGATGTGGACTCTCCAATTCTAACTTCTGGGTCCTGTCTGTGAGCCAGTTCACTATCCACTGGGTGACATACGGGTTTGTACCTAACCTCTTGAGTTTGTCAACAATGCCCAAGTGGGGTATTGTGTCAAATGCCTTGGCCAGGTCAAGGTAGGCAGTGTGAATGATTCTGCCCTTATCCATTGCTTTGGTGACCTTATCAAATAAGTCCACCAGGTTGAGTAGGCATGATCTGCCCTTTACGAAACCAAACTGTGTTGAGTCAAGTAACTGGAGGTTTACTATATCTCTGTTGATCATCTCCATGATAATTCTTTCCATGGCTTTACATATAAGACTAGTGAGACTTATGGGTCTGTAGATGGCCTACCTTTGTGCAGAGGGATGACTTTTGCCTTTCACCATTCATGAGGCACGAAGCCTGTTTGGAGGCTACAGTTACATAGTAATTCCAGAGGCCCTGATAAGTCATGTTTCATGCTATTTAGAAGGCATCCTGGGATATTGTCTGGGCCCATTGATGCAGTGTTCTTGATTCATAGGTGTGTACTAGGTTAATGGCCCTGGAGCCTTTACAAACCTAGCCCATAGGATTACCCTGACATTGTGCCACCCAACCTTAGTTCCCAGTGCCTCTGTCAAGTAGAGCCACTGGAGTGATCCCCAGAGTGAATTTTCTATTTCCCATCCACTCATCAAGGCTTCTCTTGAAGTGGGCCAGTGAGGTGCTCGGTTTGACATGTGTGGGAAGTCTATTCCATAGCAAGGGGAGTCTCTGGGTTATGAACCTGTCCTCCAGAACATTCTGTTGATTGTGGTAATGAGGTTGAGGTCACTGGAGTGTGTGATGCGGAGGGATTGGGATTTCTTTAGATGTGCATTTCTAGCAGAGCTGGGTCAGACATGGCTTTGTATGTCAAGCAGAGATCGCCTTTAAGTAGGCGATATGAGACAGAGAACAGTTGGAGTTTTTTTGAGTCTGTCCATGTAGGACACGTGTTTAAGGCCTAGGATCCTCTTTGTGAGGTACATTTCTGGCCTCTCCAGTTGCTGCAGGTGTCTAGTGAGGTATATGCCAATTGGGGCATTGTACTCAATGACTGGCCTAATGAGGGAAAAGTAGAGGGAGACAATGACCTGTTTATTCCTGGATGCAAAACCCTTAGTAATGAGATGTGCCACATAGAAGGACTTTCTGACCGCAGTGACAATGTGGTGGTCAAAAGAGAGGATGCTGTCAGCCTGTGTTCCCAGATCTCTTATGACACCTTCTCTGTTCATTGGACTACCATCGATGTGGTAATTCATGCGAACCAGGTTTTTCCCAAAGGGGATTTAGACACATTTTTTGGCATTGAGCTTAAGGCCATGGTTCTGACACCAGTTGTTGGTTTCAGTGAGGCCTTTCTGTAGGATGTCAACATTACTTGGGGAGTTAATAATATCTCCCAACTTGCAATCATCTGCGAACTTTGTCAGCCAGAGACCCTTTGTGTTGGCCTGGACTTCAGAGAAGTAGATACCAAACAGAAGAGGACCCAGGACCGAACCCTGTGGGACTCCACTCATGACTGGTCGGCAGTCTGTCTTGGAGTCTGCTACTTTCACACTGGAGGTTCTATCTGTGAGCCAGTTTGCAACCTCCCTAGTGATATAGGGGTTGATGCCTAACTTAGTGAGTTTTTCAGTGATTCCTGAATGGGGAATGGTATCAGACACCTTGGCCAGATCAAGATAGGCTATGTGAATCACCTTGCCTTCATCCACAGCTTTGGTGACTGACTCAAAAAAGTCGACCAGGCATGATCTACCCTTCACAAAACCAAACTGTGTGGGATCCAGAGTTTGGAGATTCCCTATATCCTTGTTTATTAGGTCCATGATGATGCGTTCCATAGCTTTGCATATCAGACTCGTCAGGCTAATGGGGCAATAGTTCCCATGGTCTTTAGTTGCCCCTCCTTTGTGGAGAGGAATGACTGCAGCAGTGCGCCATTTGGTAGGGACAAAGCCTGAGGTGAGGCTGCAATTAAACAGGACACAGAGGTGAGGTGCCAGTTCACTCTGTAGCTCATGTAGAACACATCCAGGGATATTGTCAAGTTCCATAGAAGCTGTATTCTTGGCCTTGGGCAGTGCTGTTTTAACCTGTGCAACAATAATATTGGGTGCCTGGCAATCTACTAGTATTGTGATTGGTCCTTTGGGGGGTAAAGTTGCCACTGAATCTGTCGGCCAGTATATTGGCAATATCTGTTGGCTCGGTATAGGAGGTACCATTGTACAGTAGCTGAGAGCAAATCTGGGTATTGCCATGGAGATTCTTTACATAACTAGAGAAGGCCTTGTGGCTGTCTTTACTATCTGTTGCAATTCTGTTTTCGTAGCTAGCTTTAGAGGATTTGATGAGGGATCTCAACTTTTTGTTGAGGCTGATAAGGGAGTTTTTCCAGTCTTGGGACTTCACCTTATTTCGCATCAGTTTCCTCCTCCTGTTGTAGAGTTGGTTTAAGGCAGGAGACCACCAGATTGGCTTCCTTTTTTTGGAGGAGAGCTTCTTGGTTCTGTCTGGTCTTGGAGCATTAAGGACCTGTTCCCCTAGTGATAGTAGGGAGAGCTATATTTGATAATATTTCCTGAGGGAAGGTTGAGGGGGAGAGAGGAGTAAAGTTGGAGCTGAGTTTATCAGCCAGGAGGTTTGCTATATCTTCTGGTTAAGTATAGGTGGCTCCATTTACAATGAGCTCTGCACATAATTGTGTATTGCCTTTGAGGTTGCGGACATAGCTAATGAATGCTTTGTGGTTGTCCTTGGCCAGGGAGGCCAAACTTACCTCAAATTTGGCTTTGGCAGATGTTATTTGTCCTCTGAGTTGTTTGTTTAGTTTAATTAGAGTGCATTTATCCTGCTGGGTGCTGCACTTCCTAATTTTTGCCATGTTTTTCTTCCTGCTGTTATACTTCAGATTAATGTCCTGTTACAGGATCCTTTAATGATGTATGTACATTATGTTGTGGTACAGGATTCTTTATTGATGTCTTTTTACAGGATCTTAAATGATGTGTCTGCATTACTGCCCTGTAACATGCATTACTGTCCCGTTTCAATTTCCTTTATGTATGTAACATACTGTTACAGGTCCCTTTAATGATGTCCTGTTACACTATCCTTTAATGATGTAGGTAAATTATGCTGTGTTACAGGATCTTTAATGACATGTAGTTACAGGATCCTTAAATGATTCATGTATATTAATGTCCTTCTTACACATTTCTTTAATGATGCCCGGTTACATGATCTTTTAATTATGTATGTATATTACTGTTCTTTTTCAGTATACTTTAGTTACATATGTGCAATACTTTACATTAGAGGATTCATTAATGACGTCCTGTTACAGGATCTTTTAATGATTTATGTACATTAAGTTCCTGTGACAAGCATTACTGTCCTGTTTCATTATCCTGTAATTACATATGCATAATGTCATACTTTTACAGTATCATTTAATTATGTCCTGTTAAATGATCCCTCAATGATGTCTGTGCGTTACTGTCCTTTAATGTGAATTACTGTCTGGTTCAAGTGTCCTTTAATTACATATGTACAGTGTCATACTGTTGTGATGCCCTGTTCGAGGATCATTTAATGATGTATGTAATTAATTCCCTGCTGCAGGATCTTTAATTATGTATGTACATTATGTTCTGTTACAGGATCCTTTAATGATGTCCTGTTACTGGATCATTTAATGATGTATGTACATTAATGTCCTGTTTACAGGATCCTTTACTGATGTATGTACATTATGTTATGTTACATGATCCTTTAATTATGTGTTTGCATTACTGCCCTGTAACATGCAATGCTATCCTGTTTCAGTATCCTTTAATTACATATGTGTAATACAATACCATTACAGAATACTTTAATGATGACCTGTCACAGGATCCTTAAATGATGCATGTATGTTACTGCCCTATAACCTGCATTACTCTCCTGTTTCAGCATCCTTTAATTACATATACCATACCATTACAGAATGCTCTAATGATGACCTGTTATAAGATCCTTAAATGATGCATGTATGTTACTGCCCTTTAACGTGCATTACTGTCCTGTTTCAGCATCCTTTAATTATGTATGCACAATACTGTACTGTTACAGGATCCTTTAATGATGTATGTACATTAATGTCCTATTACAGTGTCCGTTAATGGTGTATGTATATTATGCTCTGTTACAGGATCTTTAATGATGTACAGTTACAAGATCCTTTAATGATGTATGTTGATTAATGTCCTGTTATAGAATTCTTTAATGATGCCCTGTTACAGGATCATTTAATTATGTATGTACATTACTCTCCTGCATTAGTATCTTTTAATTACATATGTACAATGTCATACTGTTTCAAGAACCTTTAATGATGTATGTACATTAATCTCCTGTTAACAGATCTGTTAATGTTGTATTTAAATTAATGTCCTGTTACAGGATGTTTTAATGATGTCCTGTTGCAGGATCCTTTAATGATGTATGCGCATTATTTCTTGTAGCATGATCCTTTAATGATATATGTACATTACTGCCCTGTAACATATACTACTGTCCGTTTCAGTATCTCTTAATTGCATATGTACAGTACCATACTATTACAGGATCCATTAATGATGTATGCACATTAATCTGCTGTTACAAGATCCTTTAATGATGCATGTGCATTAATATCCTGTTACAGGAGCCTTTAATGATGTCTTGTTAGAAGATCCTTTAATGATGTATTCACATCACTGTCCTGTAATGTTCACTACTGTCCTGTTTCAGTATCCTTTAATTACGTATTTACAATACTATACATTACAGGATCGTTTAATGACATCTTTTTATAGGATCCATTAATGATGTCTTGTTACATGATCCTTTAATGATCTCCTTTTACAGGATCCTTTAATGATGTATAAACATTATGTTCTGTTACAGGATCCTTTTAATGATGTATGTACTTCATGTTCTGTTGCCAGATCCTTTAATGATGTATGTACATTACTGCCCCATTTCAGTATCATTATAGTCTTATTTAGGATCCTTTAATGATATCCCCGTACAGTATCCTTTAATGATGTATATATATATATATATATATATATATGTATATATATATATATATATATATATATATATATATATATATATATGGGTCTAGGTTACAACATCGACAGATGACAAGACCGACATCGAAATCACCAATGCCAGGGGATCGACGGATGAAAACACCGACGCGGAGAATATCGACATGGGGAAAGGATGTGTAAGTATGCGGTAGTGATGGACGTTAGGGTGCGAGTAAGGTAAGTGTGCGATGTTGACGGTCTGTAGGGGTAGGGGTGGGTTAGGTAAGGGTGCAGTAGTGAATTTTTTTGGGTTAGGGGCAGGTTAAGTGAGTTAGGGTTAGGGCGCGGGTTAGGTAAGGGTGCAGTAGTGAATTTCTTTGGGTTAGGGGCGGGTTAAGTGAGTTAGGGTTAGAGCCGGTTAGGTTAGTGTGCGATAGTGACGGACCTTAGGGTTAGGGTTTCGGTTAGGGTTGTGGATAGTTGTGTATGTAAGGTTTAGTGTTTGTTTGTTAGGATTTAGGTGTGCTTGTGTTGTGTGTGTGGTTTTGGTCAGGGAATTTGTTTTGTTTATTGGTTGTTGTGATGATGTGTTGAGTGTGTGCGGTGTCGTGTTTGTGAACTGTCGATGATGTGGTGTCGGTGATGTCGTTGTCGATGTTATGTGCTGTCGATGTTATAACCTACAACTATCTATATATATATATATATATATATATATATATATATATATATATATATATGGATCTAGGACACTTGCCTGAAAAAGCAAGTGTCCGAATCCATATATACCGATCACAGTTTAACGAAAGCGCTTAAATCGAAAAAGCGCCTCCGTTAAACTGTGAAAAAAAAAACAAAACCACTAATTAAATATTTTTGCAGGGGGGCTTCGCCCCCCCTGCACCCCCCCAACGTGAGGGGCTGTGCCCCCCACACCCCCCTACTTAAATATTCTCACTCCAAGGTCATACTACAGTGGAGTAAAGGAATATTCCCTTACTCGCACCCCAGTGCAACCAGCACACCACTCACACATACCCGAAATTGCTGCTTCGATGAACAGCAATTTCGGTATGTGTGAGCGTGAATTTGACTTTCAGTGAAAGTTAAATTCGCGTAAGTGTCCAGGTTATATATATATATATGTATATGTATATATATATATATATATATATATATATATATATATATATATATGTATATATATATATATATATATATATATATATATATATATATATATATATAAATATATATATATATATATGCATATGGGTTCCATACACTAGATCGAATTTTCACTAATTCGAAATAGTGCATGGAATGCTCACTGCAGCGAAAGTGCACTTACGCGAAGTTCAGTACAAGGAACGGGTGTTGTACTGAACTTCCGTGCAGTACTCACGGACCTTAGGGTTAGGGCACGGGCCATAGTAAGGGGATAGCCCATAGGGCTATCTCTTTTCCATGACCCGTGCCCTAACCCTAAGGTCCGTGACGACTGCAGTGCATATAGCAATGTCCTCCTCTATGATGCGATAGTCACGAACCTTAGGGTTAGGGCATAGGTTAGGGTAAGGGGATAGCTTTACTAACTATCCCCTTACCCTAACCCGTGCTCTAACCCTAAGGTCCATGACTATCGCACCATAGCGGAGGACATAGCTTGTTTTTTATGTCCTCCACTGTGCTGCTGTGTTTTCGGTGAAGTGCATTTACGCAAAAGTTCACTTTCGTTAAAGTGAACTTTCATAGAAGTGAGGCTTTCTATTACAAGTTCGAAGTAGTGAACTTTCGTTCTTGTAATAGGAATCCATGCATATATATATATATATATATATATATATATATATATATATAAATATTAATATCCTCTAAATAATAAAATAAATGAAAAACCCGAGATTGTAAAAACCAGTAATAAAAAATAATGACACACCCTAGAGAGTGGCAGTCCAATAACAGATAAAAATGAGTAACTTTAAATACTGCAAACACACTTTATGTTTTTTTGCTTTGCATTACAGTATTAGTTTAGTGCTTTTGTCAATAAATAGACATCATCAGAACCCTATTTGTCTGTTTATTGACGAAAGCACTAAACCACTTTTTTGTTTTGTATTAAAGCATTGAAGTGTTTGCAGCTTTTAAAGTTACTCGTTTTTATCTGTTATTGGACTGCCACTTGCTAGGGTGTTTGTGTCATTACATATTAATATCCTGTTACACGATCCTTTAATGATATATGTGCATTAATGTGCTCTTACAGGATCCTTTAACAATGTGTTTACTTTGCCTTTTTTCAGGATCCCTTAATGATGTCCTATTACAGGACCCTTTAATGAAGTATTACATGAATGTCCTGTTACAGGCTCCTTTAATGTTGTCCTGTTACAGGATCCTTTAATGATGTGTGTACATAATGTTCTATTGCAGGATCTTTTTATTATGACCAGCTACAGGATACTTTAACAATGTCCTGTTACAGGATCCTTTAATGATGTATATACATTTCTGTCCTGTAACATGCATTGCTGTCCTGCTTTAGTATTTTTTAATTAAATGTGTTCAATACAGTGTTGTTGCAGGATTCTTTAATGATGTCCTTTTACAAGATCCTCTAATGATCTGTGTTTGTTGTGCCCTGTTACAGGATCCTTTAATGAAATCTTGTTAGAAGATCCTTTAATGATGAATGTTCATTAAGGTCCTGTAGCATGCATTACTGTCCTGTTTTAGTATCCTTTAAATTACATATGTATAAAACTGTACTTTTACAGGATCCTTTAATTCTGTCCTGTTAAACGATCCTTTAATGATGTTTGTGCCTTACAGTTCAGTAATGTGCATTATTGTCCAGTTGAAGTATCCTTTAATTACATATGTGCAATATAGTACTGTTGCAGGATCCTATAATGATGTCCTGTTGCAGGAACCTTCAATGATGTATGTACATTAATTCCATGTTACAGGATATTTAATGATGCACGTATATTATGTTCTGTTTCAGGATCCTTTAATGATGTATGTACATCAATGTCCTGTTACAGGATCCTTTAATGATATATGTACAAAACAGAACTATTACAAGATCCTTTAATGTTGTCATGTTACAGGATCCTTTAATGATGTATGTACATTAATGTCCTTTTAAAAGGGAAGATGATGCAGAATCTCATGTAGGAAAATAGTTTGAGTGACCTTTTAAGTTTTTGGGAATAACTGGTCAGTTGCAGCACTAGGAAAAACACAGATTCGTGGATGTCTTTTTTTAATCCTGATAAAGGGTTGTTTGTAACCTTTATCTTTGGAAATATTTTGTTTGTATTGAGAGACTTTCAAGTGTTGCAGATTTTTTTGGGATTGTCTAGTTGAGAAGTGTACAAAATTGTAAAGGAGGATGCTTTTGCTTTATTTATCAATGTTTCTAGCAGAGTTCAAGTTTTTAGTATGGTATTGGTTTTCAGTATTTTGCAGGTCTCATTTCCATTCTGTGCAAGCATTATTTTGTATTCCTGATTTCTAATGTTAGGTTTGTAGTGATCCAAGAAACATAGTTTCCTTTACGTGTTATTTTAAATACAACAGTAGTGTGTCATGAGTAAGGTAAGCTCATTATAGAAGGTAGATAAGGGAGGGGGCATTTGTTTTGCTGGAGTTTGTCTTGTTAAAGTATTGGAGTTCCAATTGTAACAAGGTATCAAAAGTTATAAGAAAATGAGTACTAAGGTATTTGTTTTTATGTTAGATTTTAGGATTGTGAAAAAGTATTCGGAGAAAATAGTGCCATGGTCACAAAAGATATTCAGCAAAATGAAGAGCCGGTTAAGTTTATTTGGACTGCAGGTAACTGTGAGTGAACAAAAAAAATCAGAATGTGCTAATACCCTTAAACACTGAGTACAAGGGGTCTACAAGTAAATGTTAATCCATTTGTTAGTACATACTGCTGTTTGCAATCTTTTCTTTGGTGACTGTTTCTGCATACAATTAAAAAACCGTCTTTCCATATTGGTGACCCACTGGGTCTCTTTAAGCTTGTTGAGAGTTACTTTCTTGTTTCTACTTCTGAAACAAAACTTCTACCTCTGAAACAAAACCTAATTTCTGGCAATGGTACACATCCTGATTTACAGCAATGAGACAAATATTAGAAAACAAATAAAACTGTGTTAGAATGTTGCATAAGTGAGGAAACAAGTGAAATTCTTTTGTTTGGATAAAAAGTGTAACACTCCAGTTTTAAATTAAACTCTGTTGGATCTATTACTAAGTAAAATATAGGAAATGGTAGCTACAGTCAGGAAGATGCATTGATTTTTCCTGGACCTGCAAACCGAGAAAAAATGCATGCCATTATTCATATAGGGATTACATCATTAATTGCTGAGACTTCCACTCTGGGTATCTTTTGACTTTTAGGATATATTTCAAATGCACCTTATTGCTTTAAGGAACTTTGTATGGAATTAACCAAATCTACTTTAACTGTTAACCATATTCATAAACAGATGGTATCCGTTTTTAGGGGTGACCCCCCCCCCAGGAACACTGTCTTACTTAGTCACAGAGCAGACAGATAGTGAAAGAACCATCATAAGGCCCATAGCATGGAACTTAAATTGTGTTGGTTTCTGCTTGGTATGTTTTAGACAGCATGACAAAAGTTGTATGCAGGGCATGCCTTGTACAAACTGAGAAACGCAATAGTGAGCAGATGACCTGTGTGTTGGCTTGTATCAGTCTCTCTTCAGTGCTTCAACTATTTCAAGTAGAAGGAATTTAAGTTTGTGATTAAATTCTGGAAACAAGCTTATTGTAGACCATCTGCAGAAGGCAAGGCATCTTCATACTTATCCTTTAGGAAAGGAATGGGTAATCTTCCTTTCTTTCTGTGCATGTTTACAAATTTAGTTTGGTAACTGTTTCAAATTAATTTGTAGTGCATGGAGCATGGTGATTATGCTCCAATATTCAGAAGAAAACAATCCAGTTAAGCACTAAAGTTCTTGAGACCAGATCTTAACAATTGTCAAGCACCCACTGCTTTAGTTGTTAAGGTCAGGTCCTGTGCTTTGAAGTAAAATCTCCCAGTACTGACCAGCAAATGACAGAGGCAGAACAAAATATTTAATTCTTCCTGCTATCCATGCAGCTAAGGTGTCCCTAACTTACTCTTAAAAACATGAAACGTAGGTTGAGCAATAAGAGTGCATTCATCTACTTTTTCTAAAGGATGCAAAGTCTGAAACTTAAATGTATGCCATTATTTAATGAGTTCAATCCTCAGTGGTTTCCCTAAACAACACAGATTTTAAGAGGAACAGATCAAATGTAGGAAGCAATAATCTAAACATTGTGTGAAAAACTGGATAGTTGAGAGTTATGAAAGTGTAAATGTAAGGTCCTGCATTGCACTGCCTTTCTGACATTGAAATGCTAAGTGTTTTATGCCTTTGAAAGTCAGCAAAACACTAGCAGCTTTTTTTCTGTTTTACTGTAACTAGTAGTAGATCGAGCAGATAAAGTTCCATGCATTACAAAGAATTATGACTGCATCACTGATCGTAACTTAATATTGTGTGTTCTCAACATGGATGCCAAGATTCACTTCTCAAGCTTCACTCGCAAGTTGAATGTTTTTGCATCCATGTCTCAGACACACAATATACTGGTTAGGATTGGCGACCTGCTCATAATCCGCTATGTTGTGGACAAGGAAGTTGTGTATTCTCATGCTCACAGACTGTGCTACAGGTCTGTGCAGTGACTTGGCAAATGTTTAGGCACCAGGAATATTCAATGTTTGTACTTTTGGTTTCCTTTAGGGAAGTACCTTCTACTGATGCATTTTTTGTTTGTATATTTATTTATTTATTTGTTTGTTTGTTTTTTCATTTTTATTAGTCAGTTGGCATAGAGCACTGATCCACATGGACCTTTTCCAGACTCAGCCTGGGAGAATTGTCTGGTGAAATGATTTGCTTAGAGTCACACAACAGGCATATGCAGGTAGACAGAATCAAACTCTGTACCTTCAGTTACAGGAAGAAGCTCATTAACAGTTTAGATTCTTAATCCTGTGCAATAATTGCCAGACTGCATTCTACAGGTAAACACACAGCCCTCCCCTAACTGGTGTAAAGTCATACCTCAACCAAGAAACTTCAGTACAGACAACTAGAAACAAAACCTAGTGATCCATTACCCTAGATCTCCATATTGAGCATCATTAATATGTCTTCTCCCAAGCCAGGCCTGACATAGTATTTGAATACTACCTAATTAAACTAATGAAACTAGAAACCTTCTTCTTTCACTGTAGTTGACTCTCAATATGTCAGGCAGGATTACCACTTAAGATGCATACCCAGCAATGTTCCCTTGTCCATACTCTGCATATAAAACTACACCAGATAAACCTATTTTTCTCAGTAAGTGTCTCTAAATTCTGGGAAGTCCTCCTCCTTGCCATCCATAATTTTAATACTTACCCTGAATTTAGAAATACCCTCAACCCTCATCTCACTAAATTGACCACAAGTAAATGCTCCTTAAAAATCACCTTAAATATCACTCACACCCCTTATTTTTTCATGGCCACTCTTTACACTGCCATTTATTGTGAATCATTTATCACTAGCCCTCTTCTGTGCACCAGACATGAAACATTGGAACTCTGAGCAATTTATTAATGTCTATACTACTGTACGTGTACTGTTACCTTTAATGTTGTACTACCAGGATGGATCTGTAAAAGGTCCATCGGGATTAGTGCTTTACCCCAATAAAAAAAAATACATGTGAAGGATACCACTGTGCGCTATTGCATGCATGTGCAGAACAGTACAATGCAGTAATGTATGCATGTGCTGGGTGGTACCATGCACACGTGTATACCTGTGCAGGACAGTACCATGCCATAGTGCATGCATGTTTATGGCGGTGCCATACACTGATGTATGCATGTGCAGGGCAGTAGCATGTAATGATGCCTGACTATGCTAGGTAGTACCATGCACTGATGCATTTGTGTTTGGAGCAGTACCATACAGGTTTACATGAATATTCAAAATAGTACAGCTCACTGTTGAATGCATGTACATGCACAGGGTAGTATCTCTCACTGATATATGCATGTCTAGTGCACTGCCATGCAGTGATACATACATGTGCAGAAAAGTACCATGCAGGGCTGTGGCATGCACTGATATATGCATGTGTTGTATGGTATCACACAAAGAAACATGTATGTGCAGGGTAGTACATATTTGTGCAAAGCATGCAGTGAAGTATGTTTAGGGCATGTAGTGACACATTTATATGTAGGGTAGTAGCATGTACTAATGTATACATGTTCAATGCAATATCATGCAAGCATGTAAAGGACAGTACCACACACTGATAGATGCATGTGCATGGCAGTATCATTCACTGATGCATGCACATGTGGGACACTTCTGCATGCTGATACACATGTGCAATGGTACACATACTGATGCATGCATGTGCGGGGCAGTACAATGTACTGATACATGCATGTGCAATATACATTGATGCATGTATGTGTATGGAAGTGCCATGTACTGATACATGGATGTGCATGGCAGTACCACACCTTGATACATGTATCTATGGGACAGTACTATACATTGATACATCTATGGGCGGGGCAGTAACATACACTGGAATATATGTGTGGAGTAGTGCTATGTACTGATACATGTGTGCAAAGGACAATACCAAGCATTGATGTGTGTATGTGCAAGGCACTACTATGTACTGATACATGCAGTGGAGTAGTTCTATACAATGATGCAAGTATATGCAGGGTGGAACCATGTATTGATATGTGTATGTGCAAGGCAGTACCATGTACTGTTGCATGCATGTGTGGAGTAATTCTATATTTTGGTACATGTATATGAAGGGTGGAACCATGCATTGGTACATGTATGTACTGGGCAGTACAATGCATTGATGCATGCATGTGCTGCTTCTTGTGCAGCCACCACCAATCATTGCATTCTAGGTTATAAATGCGCATTGATATGTGACAGAAACATGAAGCTCCTGTAAGAGAGAATAGATTATTATTATTATTATTATTAGCCTCTACAACCCTCTTCATTTTTGTTCGTGTGTATATTCTGACCACAGTATGGTTAACTTTTTGTAGCCAGCTTATCAACATGCCATAACATTATACTGGCAATCTTATTATATTGTTATGTGTAACAAAAAGTTACAGACTCTATCCCTAAGCTTTGTTGTGACCTAACTGCAGCTCTGGGGGAGTGGACCTTTATTGTAAAGATTTTCAGGGAGTGGGACTTTACTATAAAGATGTGTTGGGTGGGGACTTTAAAGATGTGCAAAGAGGGGGACTTTACCGTAAAGATGTGCAGGGAGGGATACTTTAATGTAAAGAGGTGTGGGGAAGGGGACTTTAATGTAAAGATGTGTTGGGGGTGGGATTTTAATGTAAAGATGTGTAGAAGTGGGACTTTATTGTAAAGATGTGTTGGACATGGGAATTTACTGTAAAGATGTGCAAGTAGGGGGAGTTTACTATAAACGTGTGGGGATGGAGACTTTAATGTAAAGATGTATGGGGAGGAGGACTTTAAAGACATTTGGGGAGGTGGAATTTACGCTGAAGATGTGCAAGGAGGGAGACTTTACTGTAAAGATGTGATGGCAGGGGGATTTTACTGTAAAGATGTGCTAGGAAGGGGACTTTAATGTAAAGATGTGCAAGGAGGGGGACTTTACTGTAAAGATGTGTGGGGAATGGGATTTTACTGTAAAGATGTGCTGGCAGGGGGATTTTACTGTAAAGATGCATAGGAAGGGGGGACTTCACTGTAAAGATATGCGGGGAGGGGGCTTTACTATAAAGATGTGTAGGGAGGGGAACTTTAATATAAAGATGTTCAGGGAGAGGGACTTTATTGTAAAGATGTGCAGGGAGGAGAACTTAAATATAAAGATGTTTGGGCAGTAGGACTTTACTGTAAAGATGTGCAGAGAGGGGGGAATTTACTGTAAAGATATGCAGGGAGGGGATTTTACTGCAAAGATATTTGGGGAGGGTGACTTTACTATAAAAATGTGTGGGGAGAGGGAGTTTACTATAAAGATGTGTGGTGAGGGGGAATTTACTGTAAAGATGTGTGGAAAGGAGGACTTCACTGTAAAAATGTGTGGGAAGGGGTACTTCATTGTAAAGATGTGCAAGGGAGGGAATTTTCTGTAAAGATGTGAGGGGAGTGGGACCTTATTGTAAAGCTGTGCAGGAGGGGGACTTTACTGTGAAGATGTGTGAGGAAGGAGATTTTACTGTGAAGATTAGTGAGGAAGAGGACATGAATGTAAAGATGAGCAGGGAGGGGGAACTTCACTGTAATGATGAGTGGGGAGGTGGACTTCCCTGCAAAGATGAGTGGGGAGGGGGATGTACTGTAAAGATTTGTGGAGAGGGGGACTTTAGTGTAAAGATGTGGAGGGAGGGGGACTTTACTGTAAAGATGTCCGGGGAGGGAGACTTTACTGTAAAGATATGCAGGGAGGGGGACTTTACTTTAAAGATGCTTGGGGAGGGGGAATTTAAAATAAAGATGTGCGGGGAGTGGGATTTTAATGTAAGGATGTGTGGGAAGAGGGGCTTTATTGTAAAAATGTATTGAACGTGGGACTTTAATATAAAGGTGTGTGAGGAATGGAACTTTACTGTAAAGACGTGCGAGGAGAGGGACTTTAATGTGAAGATGTGCGAGGAGTGGGACTTTACTGTTTAGATGTGTGGAGAGGGGAACTTTACTATAAAGATGTACTGGGAGGGGGACTTTACTGTAAAGGTGTGCAGAGTGGGAGACTTTACTGTAAAGATGTGTGGGGTGGAGGACTTTACTGTAAAGATGTGCAGGATGGGGGACTTGTAAAAATGTGCGGGGAGGGGGACGAACTTTAATATGAAGATGTTTGGGGAGTGGGACTTTACTGTAAAGATGTGCGGGGAGGCTGACTTTATAGTAAAGATGTGCTGGGAGTGGGATTTTACTGTAATGATGTGTTGGGGGGACTTTACTGTAAAGATATGTGGGGAGCGGGACTTTAAAGATGTGCAGGGAGGCCAACTTTACAGTAAATATGTGCTGGGAGTGGGATTTTACTGTAAAGATGTCTGGGGAGGGGGACTTTACTGTAAAGATATGTGGGGAGGGAGACTTTAAAGTAAAAATGTGTGGGGAGTGAGACTGTAATGATGTGTGGGGAGGGTGACTTTACTGTAAGGGTGTGCGGGGAGGGGGACTTTACTGTGCAGATGTGTTGGAAGTAAGACTTTATTATCAAGATATGTGTGGAGTGGCACTTCAGTGTAAAGATGTGCGGAGTGGGGGACATTACTGTAAAGATGTGCGGGGAGGGGGACTGTAGTGTAAGAATGTGCGGGGAGTGGGACTTTACTGTAAAGATCTGCCTGTATTTTGATGAAGCCCTCTATTCTTATCGCAAATGTTTGTTGTAGTGCCTGTCTAGGTGATAATTGAAAAGTCCAAATCAGCTTTGCCAATTTCAACAGTCTGGTTTATTGGGGACCATTTCCTTTTTTAAAGAAATGTCAGTGGATTTATCCAAGGCTTTGTGTGAGTCCTGATGATGTGCAAAGCTGCTTGCATTGCAAGGACAAGTATTTTACTATTGTCTATCTTTTGGTAGTGAAATGAGTTAGAGCTTAACAGTTATGAATTGTGGATCTATGTGGTGGTCCTTCCTTTTACGAAACAAGTGTTACTTTTACAATTAACACAGTATGAATGGAGGGCATGGTACTTGAAGATGCTGATAGTGAAAACATATTTGTGTATTGACCACTTTTTGTTCGGTTCCCTATTGAAATCGTGAAGGTCCACTTACCCAAATATGGAAATGTCGACACGTATACGTTGAACCGCGAAAACACCAATCGTCCTGAAGTGCAAAATCTGAAATGTCGAATCGTCATGGTTGGCCCTTCTGCGGTATAGCTCCGTAAGGTAAGTGTGCGATAGTTACGGACCTTAGGGTTAGGGTGCGGGTTAAGGTAAGTGCATAGATAGTAATATATTTAACGTTTAGTGTAGGGTTAGAAGTAGGGTTTTGGTTAGTGTATGTATGTGGTTTATTTATTTTGTTTGGGTAGGTAGTATGTGGTGAGTGGTGGAGATGGACGACTATGACGGTTCCAGATTTTGAATTTCACGGTTTAGGGAGTTTGGTGTATTCGCAGTTCGGGTAATATGTGTCAATGATTCTGTATTCGCTGACTAAGACATACACAGTTCTAATATAGACCCTTTTTGTTCATATCACATTGAATTTGTTTTATAATAAATTAATTTTTATATCATGCTTTGGTGTCTGCTGTGAATCTACTGTTGGAATCTGGAAATACTGCTAGATATAGTAATAAACAGAGAACATCAAAAATCAATCAGTTGTGCAAATGCAGAAAACTGTGGAAAGATGCTCATATTCC